>NW_017257586.1:494-1018 GCF_001594055.1 Mycetomoellerius zeteki | reverse complement strand
CCGCTCGTCGCTCACCGCTGCGCCGCTCTGGTCTGTAAGCTCCTTTAGACACTCTACGAGTGTCTAGAACGACCCCATGTTATCGATTTTTCTGAAATATCGATTTTTGCCATTGCTGCGCCGTGCACGCACATTCTTTTACTTAATCATAGATAGCCTTATATTATACTTAGGTTATGTCATAACTTATAATAAGTACGGCCTTAAATACTTAAAAATATGAATATTTCTAATAAAAACCTTCGTGTAAGTGTAATTATTATTAATTATTAAAAATAATTTTAGAAATAAAGGTTACTTTATAAGTTATATTATAGAAATATATTATAGTTATTGAGATATTTTTGAGATTGTTGAATACAAAGTTATCTTTATATTATATTTTTATATTATATTTTATATTATATTTTTGTTTTAATTTCGTATTATGTATTTTCTGTACTCCGTGTTTTTATAGTAAACAAATCCAAGGGGAATAATCGACTGTGATTCGCCATTTCTTATGGCTTAAGGCTAATGCAGGG
>NW_017257586.1:0-452 GCF_001594055.1 Mycetomoellerius zeteki | reverse complement strand
TTAAGTCGTAGAAAATTGACCAATCACAGTTGATTATTCTTCTCATATTCGACTGTGATTGGTCAATTTTCTACGACTTAAGACCCTACGACTGTTACGACTTCTATTGTAGACCCCGCATTAAAACACCTATTGTAGATCCAGGGTAACGGGCAATTGGAACGCAACTTGTGTCACCGTGTGCATGAAAGTGTCTAGGGATATTGTAATTGGAAAGCATTCACTAGGTGCATCCAGAAGTAGGACCGCTCAGTGAGCTCTTAGGTTTGTTCGCGTCGCAAGCTCCAACGTGCTCCAACATACCCCTACTATAGTTCCTACTCACTCTATCAAGCGCGTTGGAATGAGTAAGAGCCATAATAGAAGCATATCGGAACACGTTGGAGCATGCGACGCGAACAAACCTCTTGTATCTATTTGGTCTATGGGTGCGTTCAGCAGACTCAACAGTT
>NW_017257585.1:4802-8928 GCF_001594055.1 Mycetomoellerius zeteki | reverse complement strand
AAATATCTCGTAAACTATTAATTTTTCGAATTTTCAAAACTATGGATGTTATTCGGGTGGCCGGTCTTAAGTGACTCACCCTGTATACATATCGATTGAGCTGACATTTTACACAGATTCTTTTGTCTTGATTTGGAACCGTTTTGGAGGGTGCCGCAAAAAAAGTCGAAAATATTATAAGATAATTTTTTTAATTATTTTTTTATTATTTAGAATTATCAGAGAAACAACTTCTATTAGAGGAGGAGGCTACATCTTCCTCAAATACGGTGAGATTGTTGCAGCAGTTGCTGCTAACAACAGCAACAGCAAAAACAACTTACGCAAATGTTGCTGCTGCAGCAGCAACTGCAGCAACAATAACAGCAGCAGCAGAAACAGTTGCAACAACAGCCGCAGCAATAATTGCAGCCGCAACAACAACAAAATGGTAAATTATTTATATAATATTACTCCGAAAAAAAATGGAACTTTCATTTCATTAATCTTTTAAATGAACTCATTAATAGTAGTTTTTTTGAACATGGCCGGAGACACTACCGCGTCTCCTGACATACAAACATAATTAATAGTAGTTTTTTTTAACATGGCCGGAGACACTACCGCGTCTCCTGATATACATACAACATAATATATAGTATCTTCTTTCCTCTTTTCCTAGCATATTTATTATTTGTGATATTATTATGTTCTTTTATTCTTTCAGTAAATCGAGGACAAGGGCATGAACGAAGTCGTGCCGCATGATACGTCCGACACTCTAATGTGTAAGTTAATTTTTTTTTCGGTTTTAAACGGTTTATCGACATTTTTAAATATTCTTTTTTATAGATAATTGATTTAATTATGTATGAAATATTACAAACGTGTTTTGAAAAATATAATGTTATGTTCGTAAATAAATATTATATTTTGCCAATTCATCGAAACTATCATACATGCACTGTCACGTTGTTGCGAGAATGCGGTCAGAAGTGTTACGCACACGCCATATCGTTTTTGTTAAAATTGTACCTAATATTCGCCGAATAATTGGTTATTCGGCACATTACTGCGGATACATAGTATTCGGTTATGTGCCGAATATATTATATTCGTTGCATTTCCATTCTACAAAACTGTTTTATAAAACTATGCATAAAATATTATATTAAATATTTTTACGACTTCTCTGTATGTCATTTTAGATATGTTTTCTATAGATTGTTCTTTTATGTTAGATATTTCAGATTTAAAAATTGATATACAACAAGTAAACAATGAATAAAAAATTAAAATTGTATTACAATATGTATTAAGTGTACTTCGTGTATACTGAAAAAAGAGTTTGGCTATAGTTATGAAATGCTGAGTGATAGAATTTCAACTGAATATTTAGATAATATAACTAACAATAATCATAATTCTAATTTTTTAACTACTTAATATGAGTATTACTAAACGGTCATATCAAATATTTGTAAAAGTAAAATTATGCTTAATTGTACTACTTGAATACTTGGTTGAAATTATTTTATTCGATATTTGGTAGCTATAACCACTCTTCTTTCAGGGTATTCTCTTTAACGGAAATACGATCAAAAAACATAAAAGTTATGATGTCAAAATAGGCAAAAATAGTATATTACAATAAAAAAACTGTACATTAAATAATTATAATAACATAAGTATTATCAAATATTTAATAAGTTGATAGAAATTAGGAATCTTTGTTTGATGTAAGCCTAAGTTCCTAATAAAGACATATTTAGAGCAAAATCTTTATTATAATACCTTCAACTTTGTAAGTCAAGAAGGAGGCTATGATCAAGTTTTTTTATACTTTATACTTTTTTATCTTATACTTATAGATCCATACATTCTTTCCAATGACTATTCTTTTTTAATCTACTTTGGAACATACTGATCTCAACATGTATTTAATAATTTCTTCGGCGCCGTCGCAATGTTCTTATCTTATGCATCTACAATATATCTAAAAATATTTTACGATCAAATAGGGAAAATCTTTTTGTTCGAAAACTTCAATGAAATATTTACCATTTATTGTACCGCCATTTTTTACAGTGTGGAGAAACAATTTTATTATTATCACATAAATGGACAAGATGAGTAATTACTTAACCATTGAAACATTACAAAAAAAGAGATAAAAATATTCTTAGGGGCATGAGTCAATGGGGTTATGTCTGGGCACGTCTCGTGTTCAAGCGGCGTCCGATACGGATCGCGCACTCGTCATTCGCATAAACAGAAATAACTATTTCTCTTATAAATAATAGAAGTATTATATATAAGTATTATATATCAGGAGACGCGGTAGTGTCTCCGGCCATGTTAAAAAAAAACTACTTCAAGATTAATGAAAATAAAATGAAAGGCACTACAAGTCTCTTATCCCGAGCCACCAAAGTGCATTCTTCGGGGGTGTATAACTACTAAAATATAAAAAATTTTGAATCGCACGTAACACATCCTGAAAGGCCGCATCGCCACGAGTAATTTGAGCTAAAAAAAATTAAAATCGGTCAAGCCATTCTGGACATATGAGCGGTCGAAAAGTGATGATTTTCGTGAAAAATGAAGTAACTTCTTCTTCTTCTTCTTCTTCTGTCCGCATTCAAGGCCGTATTAATTATTTTAACGTCCTGTCTCATCTTTCACTCAACACCTCCACCAACTTCGACCCACTCCCCCTCTACACCCCTTCCCCCCCACCTCCACCACTCGCTTTTTCACCGTATTTCATTCTCTTTCGTTATATTAATTATTTTAACGTCTTTCTCGCCTTTCACTCACATCTCTACCAACCTTGACCCGTCACACCCCTCCCCTCCCCTCCTCCTACCCACCACTTATTTCCCCCACCCTTCTCTTTTTCGTCCTATCTCACTCTCTTTCGCCTTCTCTCATCCCCTTTCGTCCTCTCTCATCCTCGCCTGCTGAAAGTGTCCGATGAACACTAAGGGTCCTGACCTTGACAATGTGAATCGGGGTCATTTTAATTTTTTGGGATAGCTTTGTAACGCGTGATGGGTGACTGCAACCTTCCGAAGGTTATTCGGTGTGACGATTTTCGTAATGTGTGGGAGGGTCAAGGTCATCGGAGGTGAATTGTCCATTTTAATTTTAATAATTTTTCAATAATCAACGAGCGACTACCAAAACGTTTCGATTATTATTTAAGGTCATGACCGTGACAATATATGTCAAGGTCGACATTGTCGGAGCTGAATTCCCTATTTCATTTTTAATAACTTTGTAACGTGCGATGGGTGACAGCTGCAACCTTCCGAAGATTATTCAATGTGATGACCTTCATAATGTATGCGAAGTTCGAGGTCATCGGAGGTGAATTTTAATTTTAATAACTTCTTAATAAGCAATGAGCGACTGACGAAACCCTTCGATGGTTAATAAGGGTCATTACCTTGACAATATATGTCACGATCAGCGTCGTCGGAGTTGAATTCTCTATTTTATTTTTAATAACTTTTTAACGTGAGATGGATGACTGCTAAACCTTTCGAAGGTTTCAGGAAATATAGCGGGAAAACGAGTATTGTATGAACTATGAAGCAGGTTTATATTAAATAATAATTCCAGATTGGGGGGAAAAAGAAATGAAATTAAGTAAAAGTTACCGAAATGTTAAAAAACACTGATGAAAAGGCTACCCAAAGTTGAATTTTTATAGTTAAGAATCTTTCCATGGTTCTTATTTTATGAATCGTCTGACTCAATAATTAATTGAAAAGGAACATTTTATGGAAATATATTTGTATAAAAAATGCAGGGATGGGAAGTAAAGTAACGCCGTAAATTTTATCATTTATAAAAACGACTTGCTAACGACTTTATTGCAACGACTTTTAACTGACTATACTAATTTTGTGCTAAGGTTGGAAAAGTCAATTTGAGAAGTAACTCTTAACTATTACGTTTAATTTATTTATTGAAAAACAATGAAAGAACAAGGGCAGTAGGAGTCAAGCGCGGGAGATGTTGCGCAAATAACACGACTATCGTCGTAGCGTGAAACTTCTTTATTTTACTAAAGCGCTTACATGTTTCGGCTCATTTTTGAGCCTTCTTCAGAGATAACTAATAAATTCACATACATAGA
>NW_017257585.1:3535-4319 GCF_001594055.1 Mycetomoellerius zeteki | reverse complement strand
GCGGACAGCCATATTAGAAACCGTTTAACAATAATTACAATCCGGCTATCAAATTAACCTGGGAGGGAAATATGGACATACAATTTATTGGAGAAGGATCAGAGTTTTTAAACTCATATTAACAAAATACACGACAAAGTCGGAAAAATGCAATATGGATTTTGCAATGATAGATACCAACAAGCCCTTGGCATTGAAACTGTGGAATTTGCGATGCGTTCATTGAATAATAGAGAATGCGGTGCTTTAAAAGCTGCGGACATACTTCTAGAGAATCCCTCGTATGATACGGACAGTGATACTATTGTCAAATGGATTGACGTTAATGAGATGAGAAACAGAAAAGTTAAAACATTCAATGAAATTAAAGCTCTCGATGAAAATTCTACGAATATTTATTGTCCGTCGCTCATCGATGATTACTATCCAAGCAGACCTAAGGAATTAGAATCATTGAATTTGTACGATTTTGTTAGAGTCTGAAACTACGAAACAGATGCCAAAAAATGACGAAGTCGAATGTTACAAACTTATTGTATCGGGATTATGTTTAAAAAAAATGAAAAAAGTATTATTTAATTAACCATTATCGAATTAATGTAATAACTGAACCAAAAAAATACTTTTACTCACTGCTTCTTCTGTTTAAACCGTGGAGAGATTTGAGTAAACTCAAAGGTACATACGAGACTTACACGGATGCTTTTAAGAATTCAGCGTCTGCTTTGACAAAGGCAATGAAATATCACGAAAGGCTCGAAGAAATACAGAAAGCTTTTGAGAA
>NW_017257585.1:2255-2814 GCF_001594055.1 Mycetomoellerius zeteki | reverse complement strand
ATATATATATTCATAGAATATTATAAATTCATTCTGTTGCAATTGAAATAAATATGTAATGTATGGTAAATATTTATTATAATTATATAAACAGTTACATATAGTATACAGGGTGCGGCGCCAAAATCCGGACAAATTTCAATTTAAATTTTCCACTATATTGTGCCTCCACCAGAGGTTGTTGTTGGCGTGCGAGAAAGCCTGATGCTTCTAGTAAACAATCATATTCTCAAAATTGCCGCGATGTTGAAATCAAGTGCGGAGTATAATCGAAGAGCCGCAATCATCGAAGACCTTCGCGCTAAGCGCTCAGCAACGGAAATAATTCGGTTTTTTGGATACCTGAGATCAACCGTTTATGATATTGTGGCAAAATATACGGTTTAGAACAGTTCAACAAAGATTCCAATATGCCAGCGAGGAAGAGTCACTCGAAAGAACGCACCACGAGAACCCCCGCAGTCATTGAAAGGGCTCAAGCGCTGATTTCGGATGACTTAGGGCAATCGTTGCGAAAATTAGCATCGATTGTTGGTGTAAGCGAGCCAACAATGCGTCG
>NW_017257585.1:0-1589 GCF_001594055.1 Mycetomoellerius zeteki | reverse complement strand
TTATATATGTATATACCATATATTTCGATTTTTTCTAACTGTATTGCATAAATTGTAGTTTATGTAGAAAGTTACGTGATAAAAATCGAAAATATATATATTTGTGATGCTTGCATTACTAGGAAGCTGCTCCGTATATCTGTACTCTGAAAAGTAGGTGAAATCCCCCAAAAAATCATAAAAATGAAAAGTTCAGGCCATGTTCAAAGAAGATCCTCAAAAATTTAAACCTAAAAATTTAAATGATTATCCAAAATAATATATTATCATGGAAAGTATAGTAACTAATATATTATTAAAATAAAGGTGCCAGTTCAAAATGAACATACATAAAGTGTATATTATCTAAATTTAATAATATATTACCATGAGAAAAATAATTGCTTATAATTCCAGAGTACCAATTTGTTAATGACTCGGAAAAAGAACATGGCGGCCTGCTCTCAAAAGACTTTCGAGGAACGGAAATAAATAATTGAAATAAAAGAATAATAGAAATTGAAGGTTATCCGTTTCGCGGGTTTTCTCCGTGTCCATATCCATTCTTGGAATGCCAACGTTTCGTGAACCTTGCAGTCCACTTCATCAGGACGAGGAGTAGTCTGATACTAGGCTGTTCCTCCAGGCTGTTCCTTTTTATATTACGCTGCCTGTTGGAGTGGCGGGGTGTGTGGGGTGGGGATGGATTATGGGGGGAGAGGTGGGATTGTTCTGTCTTCGGTAACCGGGAAGATGGTCTTCTATATTTTATTTATGTTGTAGCCATTATCTCCATTTAGATTGTTAGGGGGTTTTTGTTTCTCTATGGCTTCTCTATACTTTCTTGGGGAGTATGATGTTATGTTGGCTAATGTGGTCGCTTTATCAAACAGTATTTGGTGTCCTGTTTCGATGTTGTGTTCTGATAGTGCCGACTGCGTGACGTGTTTTAGCCTGACATCCCGTTGGTGTTCTTTGATCCGTAGGTTTACCATTCTCTCGGTTTCTCCAATGTATACTTGTCCGCAGGAGTAAGGTATTTTGTACACTCCTGCGGAGCTGAGTGGAGGTCTTTGGTCTTTAGGATTTCTTAAAATTTGTCCTACCTTTTTGAGTAATTTTGAAGATAGTTCGGATATTGTGTTTGTTTAATATCCTGCCAATCCGATCTGTTGTTCCTTTAACGTATGGGAGAATGGATAAGGTCCTTTCATCTGGTTGTGTGTCAGAGACCATTGTCTTGTTTGCACGTTTATTGATTATTTTGGTTGTCTTTTTTGTCGTGTCCTTTTTTCTGTAAGACCAGTTTTAGGTGGTCGAGTTCTGTCTGCAGATGTTCTTTGTCAGAGATGGTGAACGCTCTATGTACTAGTGAGCTGACTGTTTTTGTGCTGGGTGGTGGTGCGACTCGGCATGTAGGTATCTGTCTGTGTGTGTCGGTTTCCTGTTCACTTAATGGCCTAAGGTGCCGTCAGCTTTCTTAGAGACAAGAACATCTAGGAAGGGGAGTTTTCCGTTTTCCACTATGTCTATAGTGAAGTGGATATTTGGATGTTGTTTTTTGAGGAAAGTAAGAAATTGACGGAGTTCGGCTCTGCCGTGTCTCCATA
>NW_017257584.1:5782-10502 GCF_001594055.1 Mycetomoellerius zeteki | reverse complement strand
TGAGTCCTCATTTGTTGGCAACTTGTTGCCCTCACGATAGGATAACATTGAGTAGCAACTTGCCAGCAATTTGCCGATAACTTTAAAATCGTCATCATCAAAATTCGTACTATTGCCATTGTGTTGCCATAATAGTATGCAGCATCATACAACGCAGTCATATTGTCGACAACGCAAGATAACATTGATGCAGCTATATCTTGCTGTTAAACTGCTGGCAATACACATAGGGAAGTGTGATCTAAATGGGATATTTATATCGTAATAAAGTTGTAATCACATTTAAATAATTCTAAATTTACGATCAGCAATAATGATTTTTCAACACAATTGTATGACCATTCTTTACTATCCAAAATTTGACTTTTGCAAAATTTAGATAGCTATATTGTATTAAAGACATAAAATTTCAAACTTCTCTTGTATATAGCGTCAACTTTCTCTTTTTAAACTAGTCGAAAAATTGATAAGATTATTTGTTCAAAACTTCTTATAATTTCTTTTCGTAAATGGGACATATCCCAGACAGCACATACAATACTTGTAAAATTTATTTATTATAAATATTATAAAGTATTTATTGTGGAGAGAGAGAGAGAGAGAGAGAAGCGTGGGAGAGACTGCAGTAAATATGTGCTATGAAAGTATTTAATAAGACGTTATAATCGAAATAAAAAGTATTTGCTAAAAGTATTTATCAAAACCGTATAAAACATTCAGCCAATGTTTTAATAACGTTCGAATAAAAATACGAAATATGTATAAAAAAATAATGATATAATATATTAAAAAATAAATGATAATAAATATTTATGAATATTTGTCATAATACTATGTCCTGTTTGGTATATATCCCTGAGGTGCAAAAAAGTTAATCCATTCTTGTTTGCTGGGACACGCAAGAGAACGCGCGCGCGTAATTCACGCCAATTATTTGTTATGTTGCAAGGTGTGTCATACCAGTAAATTAAAAATTAATCATTTTTAAACGACAAATACACTCATTTGATACAGAAATCATGAAGAAGATTAGTCAGTAACCTCCCCTTGTATCTTATATGTACTTTTATACAAAAAGAAATGGAAAATTTTAAGTGTAATTCCCGGTATATCCCCGGTTAAAAATTTACTATGCATGAATATGTATAATTATGTATAAACATACATAAACATGTATAAATATTCATAAACATACATAATTTTATATGAAATATGTCCATACATCCTTTATTCTCTCTCTCTTGTAAAATTACTTTTTAGTGTAACAGAAAGAATAATAGCAATGTGAAAACATTAAAAATAATTAAAAGGGTAATTTTTGCACTATTTGTTTCAGAAAAAATCATGTTTTAAGAAATGTAAAAAAGTTACTTATGTATAATTATATATAAAATTATGTATAATTGTGTATGAGCAATTTTTTTTCATTTTTCCAAACTTGTTTTCTAAAACAAACAATGCGAAAATTATCCCTTTAATTATTTTTGATCTTTTCACATTACCATTAATATTTCTATTACACACAAAAGTAATTTTACAAAAAAAAAAGGTATGTCTAATATGAATATGTATGGAAATATTTCATATATAATTGTGCATGTTTATGAATATTTATATGTGTTTGTGTATGTTTAGACATACTTATACATATTCATGCATGAAAAATTTTTTACCGATCTGCAATGTGTTTTTTACTTCTTATTTCTTGTTTCATGCCTCATGTCTTTTTTCCTTCTTCGCGACCTTTTTTCTCGATAATCGCGTTCCTTTCCGATACTTTTACATAAGACATATTTATTATTTAGATTTCATACAACTAAAAACTTCGTTTCCAGTATAAAATCTAACAATAAGAATAAATGAATCGCTTGCTACAGGATGCGTCTGCCTAAATTTTATTAGAAAATTAAATTAATAACTAAACACATTTCAGAAATACCTTGTTTTTTTAATATACATATGTGGTGTACATGGACGTGTACTTTAAGTTTATAAATATATGTATTATGGTTTACTTAATCATTACACATACATTAATATTGTCATAAAATCGATAATTTTAATCGTATTCGTTTAATGCTTCATCTTAACAGTAATTATAGAGAAGAATATAAAACACTTTGTCAATACATATGTAAAGGTCTGAAAATCTTTGTTTTCGTTATAAAATTTTGATTTAAAAAATATGTAAAGGTCTGAAAATCTTTGTTTTCGTAATAAAATTTTGATTTAAAAAGTTGTCTATTCGTTCTTACTAATAATACCGACATATTCCGCGCTTTCCGATTATTGCTTTCGATGAAAATGTTTGATAACAAATTGTACCCTAATTCTAAAAAATTAATAATTATAATTTCACAAAATTTTTGTAAATGATTTATCTTGCAGCATATGTTTGTTAAATCGAAACATGTAAACACCAATTCTTAAATGAATGAAATAGAATCTTAATAAATAGCGTATATAGAACAAAGAACAATTACGTTATTTGTTAAAAATTGTTATTTTACTTAAATTAAATGTTAATATGTATTATAGTATAAATACTAAAACTATATAAATATCAACATTTTATATTTAAATATTATATGCAGGCATAAGTATGCATTATTTTAAAAGCATTTTTATGCATACATTTAATATACGTTTCTAATTTATCTGTTTTGTTACCAAAATAAGATTAGTTATTAGAGACACAATTATTCTTTTATAAATGCCGTTTTTTTAAATTTAAATATACCATTTTGCTTCTATTTTCATGTATACATTTGTATTTTAATTATTAATTTTGTTAAACACGAACACATATACTTGGCGCGTTTATATTTACAAGCAAAGTTTTTTTTTTTAGTTACTGTATATACATCGCATGTCAATTTTCCGAGAAATTTAAGCGTTGCATCCAATTCCAACACACTTTCAGAACATAATTATGCAAATATCTTTCAAATAAGAAAATAATGCATTAATGTTATATAAAACAAATTTGCAACTTAAATAACTTCACAATGTTTGATAAAGTTATTAATAAAATTATTAATAAAATATGTTTTATTTAACTTAATGTATATTATATTTATAAGAAAGTTCATGCTTAATTTCTATAATCTTATTACAATAGCCGTTTATTACAAATGCTTGCTTTTCTCGTTGATGAATCCTTCCAGATAAATAAGCAGATGCTACTTGTCCGTATAACGCTTTCATAATTCGGAATTCACTATAATTCTGTAGACTTCTCAGTTGTCTGAATCTGTAAAAATGATAATTATGTAAAGAGAATACCTCGTAATTGTAATTAGTTTTGTAAAATGTGTTAATCACACATTTTTTTCGGCCATTAACTGTCATATTTTTCAGAGATATCGTAAGCACACAGAGAGAAAAATGTTTGGTATTTGTAACTATAATTATATATTATTATAATTATGATTATTACTGCTATAATAATAATAATAACAGTAACTATATATATAGTTGCAGCAACAAATGTATATAATTGGCAACCTAAAATGACTGTAATTATAGTTGTTATAACCATAAAATATTTGAAATTACAATAAAAAGGATTCAAGTGACTATAATTTTATAGTTATTTTTGGGACAACCATATTTTTTATGGTTATTTATACAGCATTTTATCAATTACTCTAAAAATTGCGAAACAATATAGGGTTTCTTTGTTAAATTTAATCCGTTTTGCGTCATCATTATGAGAAGCATTAAATTTATTACAAACTGTATAATTTATGAAATTTATCTTTACGTGATATAAACAAAGCGAATAATTACCAGAATTTACTTCCCTTCGTTTTGATGGTGGTTCCCCAGTCGGAGAACTCTGCGTCGTAGTGCTTTGTACTGCTGATGCATCATCCCTTGTCGAAGGACCTTCTCCAAAACTATATTTCCATACAAAAAATAGAAAATGTTACATATTATTTAAAAAGAGAAAATGCAATGGAATACTTACAAGGGTAGTTTCACAACTGTCCGGAACCGATTTTATTCTCCATGAAATATGTTGTTAAATACGAAAATCTAAGAGACAGGTATTTTTTTATGAGCGCTAACTCATATTTAAAGGGTGCGCTAACTCATGTTTAAAGGGTGAAACACCCCACTGAGAAAAAACGGTATTTCTATTTCGAGCTGAATACCGTCTGATGTACAAAAGATGGAAAAAAATTTGTTAAACAAAAGTTGTACGGTTTCAAGAGTTTTTTGTTAACTTTTTTGAACTTTTTTGTTAACAATTGTTAAACGAAAAAATTAAAAAAAATTTTTTTTCCACAACATTGGTGTACTTTTGACCGTTTTTCTTCAAAGGGGTGTTTTACCCCTTAAACATGAGTTATCGTATAAAAAAATACGTGCCTCTAAGATTTTCGTGTTTAACAACATATTTCATGGAGAATCAAATCGATTCCGGATAGTTGTGAAACTTCCCTTGTTAGTATTTTAATTAAAGCATGCTTATTCTGTTTTTACATCAAAATCGATATTTTTAGAATTGAGAACAGGTATTATCACTTCTTTAATATTTACGTACATAATTTATTTATAATACTTTAAATTAAGAAGCGCCATAACGGTCAGAACGTTAAGATGTTGAACTATTGTAAATTCATTTTTAAATGAATTAATTTCAGAAATGATAATTGCGTGCCGATATGGTTGTCGGACTTTCAACGCAATCAAATCTGAAAATATTAATAAT
>NW_017257584.1:0-5645 GCF_001594055.1 Mycetomoellerius zeteki | reverse complement strand
AAATTAATTCATTTAAAAATGAATTTACAATAATTCAACATCTTAACGTTCTGATCGTTATGACGCTTCTTAATTTAAAGTATTATGTTTAACATTAGCGGTCTTTCAATCTTATTATAATTTATTTAAGTTTTACATTTGTATGTTTTACACATGATTTCTATAAAATTGAATGGTTGAATGTGATACAGTAGGAATTACATCACGTAACGTAATAAGCAAATATTGTCAAATATACAGAGTGTCTAACAATAAATTAATACGGTACGTAGAACAAATTAAATTGAACAGTTAAATTTTGTACCAGTTTGTAATTTCCGTAATTAACAAGAAATTAAAAAATACAAATAAAAATATAGATAAATAAGTGATCGTTCATGAACGCACTTTAGCGAGAATAAACGATACTATGCATTATACATGGATGCTAAACGCGCAATATTTCGGCTGTAAAAAATAAATAAAATTACAAAAGAAATTAAGTGTCTATTTCATAAAACGTAATTATGTTTTTAACGATTTGTAAACAGTAAATTGAAAAAAAATATTATATGTGGCCTTAGTATATATAAGTTTGTAATTTCCTATATCAACATTTTGTCAAAAATTTGTAAAATTTGTTGAATTAGTAAAATTTGTAAAGTTTGAATATTTAGTGATTGGTCGGTTTATAAATAATGTAAAATACAATTTATAAACGAATGCATTTTTTTAACTTCATATAAATTATACCTTTATTGGAAGTTCATATTTAATTCCCGTGCCTGTTTATGTTATTTAATGTAAGAAAGATGAATTACTTATAAGGAGCATGTTCTTCCTGAATCTCTATATGTTCTTCCTGACTCTGTGTATGTTCTCCTTGACCCTCGGGTATTTGCCCACTTCTTTCCCGTGTTGCCTGTGGATTCCTTTTTTTTTCTATTGCTTTTAAACTTTTTTGTAGCCTTTCTTTTCGTGTCCGTTTGTTGACTGATTGTGCAATGCTACATTAAAAAAAATATTTTGTGATTAATGTTAAAACTAGAAGCAGGATCGTTTATTTGAATATATCGCCCAAATACAAAGAAACGTCAATTATGTTCAAAGTATTAAATGTTAGTCTAATTCGTATGTACTTTAAATAAATTACTTGGAAGATACGTAATATATTTCGCAAGTTCGTTACAGGTTCCTTGCTAGAAGTTTAATTGGTGAAAGAAAATCACTTAAGCGTTAAATGCGTCACTATTTGGCACTTTTAATAAATCAAGTAATTAATTACTATTTTTAATATTTCGTAGTAATAAATTGGCAAAATTTCTGTAAGGGATTTTATTAAAATGCTAGTAGCACCAGTAAAAAATATGCCTTACTTGACAAACTGCTATTATTTCATATTGATTCTGTTTTAATATCTATGAAAATGTTGTATAACTAATATTATGTTAGGTTGTAATTGTTAATCAAGTAGGTAAATTA
Source organism: Mycetomoellerius zeteki (assembly GCF_001594055.1). Classification (NCBI taxonomy): domain Eukaryota; kingdom Metazoa; phylum Arthropoda; class Insecta; order Hymenoptera; family Formicidae; genus Mycetomoellerius; species Mycetomoellerius zeteki. Next base: position 4,184 of record NW_017257584.1, on the reverse strand, counting down.
GTGAAGTCTTTTTCTTTATTTCGCTAACGACGCTTCACAGATATACATTATGTCTGTATAGCGTTTTTGCGAAGTAATCTATCTATTGCTGAATTGGCGCTCTTGCTAAAACAACGTTCAGCAAGTCTTGTATTAAAATGGGGCCGATCCGTCCGCCCATCCTTTATAACGCTACTCGTAAAATATTAAATATTTATACTTATATGCATGTATCATATAATAATAACTAAGGACACTTTACTAATTACAAATTTGGTAATACTCCAAATTAGGGGACCCTCTCCAAATGACTTTGACCTTGACATATGTTGTCAAGGTCATGACTTCGAGTGATCTCCAACAAGTTTTAGTCATCGCTCGTTATTCGTTAAAAAGTTATTAACAAAAAAAGTTTGCAAAATAATATTTTATTTCTGCTACATGATATTAAAAACTATTCTATACTCTTTCTTCCTTAGGGGAACCTGGGGTATAATGGTTATAGTTAGATTTTTTCAAGTTTTTAACATATTAAAGATAAATAAATCAACTTTGTTATATATTAAAATATTTTTTGAAGTATTTACTATAAGGAAAACTTAAGTTTTACTGCAAAAGTATAGATTAACAGAACGAAATTATTGTTTTGTGAGAGTGTGTCGTAACCTCACTATGTCATTTATGCAGGGCATAATGGGGCACCACTTGTCTATTTTTAAAAAATTAATATTGAACATTGCTTAAAAGTGACTTAGAACATATAATATAAGTAAAAATACATTGTTGCACTTTTAATTTTTAATTTTTTATTAATAATTCTATATGTGATGCTGAGTGATACATTATACAAGGTATACTGTTATTATATTGAACCTAAATAAAAATGTTTAAGAAGATAACACAAATAAAATAATTCTCATCATTTTTATCTACACTTGCACATGAATCATAAACTCATTTTAAACCTAAAATAACACCAGTGCACCATTATGCCTCGAAGTACAAAAATTTACTTTAGATAATATAAAATATCACAGAAGAGATTATATAATAAGATAAATGTACTTATAACGATAAAAAAAAGAATTTTGTTATTGCTTACCTTATGCGAACATACCAAAGAATCTGTAACTCATTCGCGGACAGTAAAGCGAACACATTAAACAATTTTTAGCAATTTTCAGTTAAAAATAATATGATAACTAATAACAATATATAATAAGATACATCTAACAGTAACTATTGTCTGACAATTCATTACAGATAATGGTATGTACTCGATATCTTTTACAGATATTAACATATCTGTAAAAGATATCGAGTACATACCATTATACCCCAGCTTCCCCTACGTAATGACTTTTCACGCGAAGAGACTTTTAATCTATTTTCCCTCAGTTTCAGGGACGCGCGACTTCCACGTCAAGCGACTCCCTCCCATCCTCCTCCTGCTTAAGGACACGGGACTTTCCATGCAAAGTGAACAAGTGAGTTCCACCCCATTTCGCCAAGTCGCGTCGAGTGGAAATGTGCCTTTAAGCAGTTGGGTGGTGGGATATGGGAGTCGCTTCGCATGGGCAGACGTAGAATATATTTTAAAGCAGGAAACTTTTGTTCTATATAATGAAATGAGACATCATGTTCCAAACTTTTCTTTTTAATAACATTTTAGCGAGTAATGAGCGATGGTTAAAACCTGTTGGTGGTTACTCAGGATCATGATTTTATGTCAAAGTCAAGGTCATTGAAAGAAGATCCCCTAATCTGGAGTATTACCACAAATTTTTATATACCATTGCGCCTATATATCAAAGCTTTTATACAGGGTTGGGTATGTTAACTTTTTTTTTTAACTTTAAATTAAGTTAAAGTTAACAGCCTCGAAAATTTAACTTAATTAAAATACAAGTTAATACATAATGAAATTAATTGAATTAAAAGTTAAGTTAAAAGTTAAAAGTTAAATTTGGACGGAACGAACAACCAAAAAAAAAGAAAAAGAAAAAGTTTGACTATTTTACATAATTTTTCGTATTTTTCCTTTCTCACATCATTTATTAAAGAATCTAATTATCCTCTCACATTGTTTCTGAGGATTATTTAAAGGAAATCAATTTAAAAGTTAATAGCTTCTGATAAAATGTAAATAAATTAAGTTAAAAAGTTAAAAGTCTAAAATGTAACTACGTTAAGACAACATTAATTAACTTTTATCTTTTTAACTTAGCACGACCCAATCTTGATTGAAAGTGCATGATTCAATCATAGTATCGTATCTGTTTTCGGATTATTATAAAATTATAGAAGCAAAATATATGTATATAAGGGTGAATCAGAGTCTTCAAACCAGCTTTTTACCAATGAAAAAATTATCGATTGCATATCTAATGATCGACTTAGCGGTATAGATCGAATGTGTGAATATGCATCGTATATTTGCTAATCCGAGTGCGAAAAAGTATTGCATTTAATGCAAATCGGTGGAAAGAAAAAAATGGAGAATAGAATATTATAATATTATATATTTAATTGGAAATAGAAAATTATACAAATTCACATTGACATTTTGTTTTATGTTATATATATGATATTAATCTTTTTAATTCTTCTCATTTCTAAGTACTATTTCCATATGGAATATCCGCGGAATCGCTTTGTCAATATGAGACAATTTGAGATATCCTCAGGATAAAGGGTCCTGTGTGAGATCTTTACTTTTGAAAACTATTGAAATAGTACTTAGAAATACCGTGGCTGGAGAAGGGTTAAGAAGATTTACTATTATTTGTATAACATAAAACAAAACGTCAATGAAGTCTTGTATAATTTCTTATTTCCAATTAAATATATTATAATATTCTGTTTTCTATTTTCTTCTTTCAACCGATTTGCATTAAATAGTTTTTCTTTCTCGGATCAGCAATTCGTACGATGCATATCTGCACGCATGCGATCTATACCGCTAAGTCGATAATTTTCTCATAGGGTAAAAAGCTGGTTCAACGACTCTGATTTATCCTGCGTATATATATATATTTTGTTTTATATATATATATATATGAAACAAAATTGACTTCTGCTCGTTTTGATATGACTAAAAAATATTTTGTTTCGTACCTATCATGTTTCTCATCCCAGTGTTTCAGCATTTCCATCAGATTGAAAAGGTTTCCCTCTATATCCATTTGACATTCATCGCACTTAGAGCAGGCTACTACAGTTCCATTTATTTTGTACTTGTCCAATATACCAAGTATTGGTCTGTGTTCCGCTAAGTCTTTGTAGAATCCTTTTTTGGCCAAGTGATATATTTCCATATGGTTTTGTATTTTATAAACGTCGTCATTGAATACAATCATTTTTCTTGTACAAATTTCGTTAGTACATTTTCCCGAAATATCATCGATCAGATCTATTTGATATAAGTCTACTAGCCTATCGCGTTCTGCACGAATAGCTGGTTCTAGTAATTCTTTCTTCCTCTTTTCTTCCTCGTTTTTTTTATGAAGTTCTTCCAGAATTTTCTTTACATTTGTGTCTTCTTCTCGATTTTTTTGTAGTTTTTCTTGTATAAACGTTTTGCCTTGTCGCTCTAGAGGTCTGTGGAGTCCGTTAGATTGTTTAACATTGAGGATTAATTTTTGTTTTGTATCAGCTACTTAATACTTAACAAGTTCCGTGCCAATTTCAGGTAACTTTCTATCATTACTTATACGGATTATCGCGCGGTGATTGACATAAAATTATGTATCAGTATAAACTATTAATCATTATTATAATGTTAATTACTGGCAAATTAATTATTGTTTATGACGAAAACATAAAATAGTAAATATTTCTTTTAAGTTTAATTCATTCTATTTGAAAGAAGATTCTACGCTTATTACCAATTCTGTATACATATAACAGGTAATCGCCTGATGCACGTGCATATAAAATTGTGTTTAAATTATTTACTTATGTTCGTATACAACCATTAATTTCTAATATTTTCTATATACTAGTTTATATACTTTTATATACTAATCCAGTTCATAAAAAATTAATACGAAATGTCTTCATTATTATAACGTGGTCAAAATGTCATTAAATACATATTCGTACAATATATACATATGATAAAATAATAGTTACAGTTACTGTACTAAACACTAGCTTTCGTATACGAGATCTGTATGGCATTTATATAATAGGAATTTACAATT
>NW_017257583.1:27548-32821 GCF_001594055.1 Mycetomoellerius zeteki | reverse complement strand
CCGCCGATTCATTAACAACTTTTCTCACATAGCTAAACCCTTGACATCATTGTTAAAAAAGGATAAACCTTTCGACTGGCGCGAACCGCAAGAAGAAGCATTTACAAGATTACGTAATTACCTATGCGAGGAGCCTCTGCTCACTCACCCCGACTTCACGAAACCTTTTATCTTAACAACCGACGCTTCCGCCTACGCGATAGGTGGGATACTTAGCCAAGGTGAGGTAGGAAAAGATCGACCGATAGCATACGCTTCAAGATTACTTAACAATGCCGAACAAAATTACGCGACAATAGAGAAAGAATCGTTAGCCATAATATATTGCACTAATCATTTTCGGCCTTATCTTTACGGGAATAAATTCACGATATTAACAGATCATAAACCATTGCAGTGGCTACATTCCGTAAAAGACGTCACGATTAATACGGTGGCGTCTTAAACTCGCTGAGTATGACTACCGCGTCGTATATAAAGCAGGAAAGAGTAATTGCAACGCAGACGCCCTGTCCAGAAACCCCGTACCTCCAGTTATCCCAAGCCAGCCCGCACTTCCATTCGTATTCCATGATTCCGAAGATAGTGAAGACGAACTATTCACCCCAAGTCGAAGAAAGAAGGAAAAGTCCAAAGAAAATCCTAAAGATCCAAACCAAACAGAAAACGATACCCCCAACCAGGAAAGCCCTGAGGAACTAAGATCTCAATTAAATGAGACTCCTATAAACGACCCATTGAACCCATTAAATACCACCAATTCCCAGCTCCTCGACGAAATTACAAACAATAACACACAAGAAAACCAAGACGATCCAGAGGACATAACCGACCATGATGACTCTAGTGACGTAAATTCAATACTTAGCGATAGCAGCCAAGACACTGATTACGATACCGAAAATGAGCTTACCTTATTCGACAAAGCTAATGAACCCTACGAACTAACCCAAAAAAGCAAGGTGATGTTCCAAATCTCGCGCGAAACTTTATCAAACCGAAAAGATAATCTTGTAGTATTCATATCTCCACGAAACGAACCGCGTGACGAAGGCGCTCGTGCATTAAGCCAGGCAAAAATGTTGCCCACGATAGAAAATGTAACCATCGCGCGCGCCCGACCGATTCCATACAAGCAGAAGCACGTAATTACACTCGCTGTAGAAGATAAAGTATCGGAAGTAACAGAGAAAGAAATTTTGGAAGAAGCTATATACTCGCTCCTAGATGTTGTCAAAGAACTCGGGCTACAGTCCTTCTCTATATGTAAAGGAAACGTCGGTAGCGTACCTTGGGCACGAGTTCGCGAAAATTTACGGAATATACTAAGTCATTCGGGAGTCACGATAACAATATGTAAAAACGAGATAATCACGCCGCCACAAACTCAATGGCAGGATATAATAAATGAACACCATGCTTCCGCGATAGGAGGTCATAAAGGTGTGACGAAGACGTACAAGCGTGTCAGGTACAAATACTTCTGGCCGAAAATGAAGGCCCATATACAGCAGTTTATACGACATTGCCGAAACTGTCAGTTAAAGAAATTGATTAGACGAAAAACTAAACAACCAATGATTCTTACAGACACTCCTAACGCTGCATTCGATAAGATATCCATGGATATCATGGGGCCTCTCCCCACTTCGCGATCCGGCATGTCATATATACTGACCATACAAGATCTTTTGAGTAAACATGCGACAGCCATACCACTAACCAATGCAGGGGCGATCGACGTAGCTGACGCTTTTGTAAACGATTACATCTGTCTCTATGGAGCCCCTAAGGCACTCCTGACAGATCAAGGCACTCATTTTTTAAACAGCAGTAATGTTAATGAAGGCAGTAGCGAAAAGATTTAAAATCTCTCATTACAAAACGACCGCGTATAGACCACAAGCCAATGGCTCTATCGAACGCTCCCACCACGTCTTATGGGAATACTTAAAGCAAACCGTCGATAATAAACGAGATTGGGACAAACACCTGAAAATGCCATGCTTCTCATATAATACTAGTATACACGAAGGTACTAAATATACCCCGCATGAACTAATATTTGCTAAAACGGCCCGAATACCTAGTGCACGACAACTACCCGAGGACATTAGCAACGAAAGCTATGTCAAGTACCTTGAAGAGTTATACGACAAAATTAGAACTTTTCAGGAAAACGCGAAGGAAAATCTAGTCAATGCAAAACTTAGGTCAAAAGCGTATTATGATAGGAAAATAAACCTATACAATTTTAAGTTAGGGGATAGAGTATTCTTACTAAAAGAACCAACCCACAAGCTAGGAGACCAATACACCGGTCCCTATGAAATAATAGAAACACTTAGAAATAACAATGTAAAAATACGAATAACCAATTCACTTAACCGTGTAGTACATACGGACAAACTAAAAATTTGCCCCACCCACGAAGAAAGAGAGAGCATAGGACACCGGCTATCGGAGGACATCGCCGAAGACTACGCAGAAGACACACCATGATCGCATTCCTGTCGATCATCGTACTACTCCCCGTCGCTAAGGGCCTCGTGGGATATGATTGCGGAGGAGAAGGATTCAATATTACGACATTATCGTTATTGGACATAGGCGAGTGTAACATGGACAATCTAAAGCCGAAGGAAGAAGAAGTGTACGCCCAGCTGATGCAACTAACGGACTACGACCATACCACGGTCATGCAGTGTAAAATCGAAGTTGATCGAACCATATTTTACTGTGGAATGAGTTCCCATATATCAGCCGTCCACAACGGAAGACGCGAGTACTTACAAGAAATAGGCGAACAGGGATGCAAAAGGATGCACGAGACTGGGACCACCCGAATCGCCAACGCTGTGATCGATCGCCTTCAATACAACACGACGAATTTAAGGAGCATGACCCTAGCCGGATCAACCTCGGTAGATGGACGATGCTCGGGATCACAATATACCGACGGATATGGAACATGGGAAAACGTACTAGTCCAAGCAACCGTCAGAATCACCCTTGCAACCGTTGAAGCTCCCATCAAGAGAGCCACAGGTCAGGTCATCTTACCGTCTGGAACAAGATGCTCAGTGGCCCAGGGATATTGCCTGGACACCCGAGGACACGAATCATATTGGCCACCCGCGCCACTTGATCACTGCCACTTCGACCAATATACCATTCTATATGAAGGACTCGCCACAAAGTTATCACCAAAGAGAAACCAGACAGCTCCAATTATCTACACAGTGACAACACAAGATACTACTTTCGCCCTCACCAAGACAGGAGATGTAGATATCTGTGGGTACAAGTTAGCTCAAACAGAACACCCATAGTTGTTCATCCTGGAGACACAGAAAGGACGGACCTTCAGCACCAAAACGAAGGTCGCTATCGAGAATCTGGATATCTTTCTATATGTTAACTCTAAATTTATCTATGTAGAAAAACACATTAAGACCCAGCTCACGCAACTGTACCGCGACATCATGGAGCAAAAGTGCGCGTTGAAGCGGCAAGTACTACAAAATGCACTCACACTTGCCAGCATAGCACCCGATGAGATGGCCTATAGGATCACTCGAGAGCCGGGATACACCGCCATCGCAACCGGAGAGGTAATCCACCTCGTGAAATGTATACCGGTAGAAGTAAAGTTGCGCCATGTTGAACAGTGTTATCAAGAGTTACCAATCGTGCATGGAAACACGTCTCTTTTCCTGACACCGAGATCAAGAATCATCACAAGGACAGGAACTCAGAGGGATTGCAGCGATCTTCTCCCAACCATGTATAAGATACACGGTGCATGGTTCAGACTGACACCCAAGCCTATCGAAGTACTGGCACCACCAATAATCCAGCCATTGACGAAGCCAAAATGGCGCTACGTCAGTCCAACATCGCTAGCCACAAGTGGAATCTACAACCCGGACGACATCGATCGACTAAGGTCGCATATAATGTTCCCGGTAGAAAAGCCATCAATGTTAAACACCTTGGCACGAGGCGCCCTAGGAGGAGCCATCCAGCCCGGGACTGTTTCCTTATCTAACCTATTAGACGAGGACTCCATCAATCGCATCGCCGAGTCAGCGGGAGCCAAACTATGGGCAGGATTCATCACATTCGGCTCTGCCAGTGCGGGAGTACTAGCAGTATTTATCATAATTAGACTCGTCAAGCTAATTATTGATACGCTAATCCATGGATACGCCCTACACTCGGTCTATGGATGGAGCATGCACTTAGTAGGAGCCGTATGGAGTTCCGTAACTCATCTACTGCTACACCTGGGGAAGAATCCACAGGAAGAACGAGCCAGCAACGAAGATAAATCACCAGCCTCTCTTGCAGCCCCAGAGACTCTTCCAGTGCTACACGAAATAAACGATAAAGAACACAGTGAGTTAAGTGAATCTCGACCTAAGGTCTCGCGATTTACATACACTGAACTACGTAAATACCTGGACGACTCAAAAGAGCCCAGCGCACCCGTATAAAATGTTTGACCTACGTCAACATTTTAAAATAAGGGGGGGGGTGTTACGTCCCCAAAATTTGAACTGTTTAAAACTTATAATTATTGTTATTAACAGACATATTACCATTACAGATAAGTTACCTTCAGGGATACATTACCATTACAGATAAGTTACCTTCAGGGATACATTACCATTATAGATAAGTTACCTTCAGGGATACGTTACCATTATAAGTTACCATTAGATATATCACTCAGCTCCCAACGAATTAATGTAACTAATAAATAACGAAACCTTAGATTAAGATAATGCGCCACGTGCGAGAAAGCTTGCCTTGTAGAATATAGAGATAATGAATGAACAATAAAAGACTCTTTTCATAACCTTTAACTAATAAATAACGAAACCTTAGATTAAGATAATGCGCCACGTGCGAGAAAGCTTGCCTTATAAAATATAGAGATAACGAATATTAAATCATTAAGCTAACCGACCACGCGATACCGCATGACCGTCGTTAACATGCCAGAAGACGATAAGATACGCATAAACAAAACTTCTATTATAACCATCAACATTCCAGAACGCTCTTGTACAATAGATAAGATAAGAAATAACCGAACGCCAAATCTTTCATAACAGGAAATTGTAATCTTAACTCTTGCTCGAATAAAATACTATTATATCTCCTGCGCAACGGAAACGAACCACTTAAGATAAGAACACTACCCGAATACCAAATCTTTCATAACAGGAAATTGTAATCTTGACTGCGACTCTTGTTTCCTATTT
>NW_017257583.1:16903-24593 GCF_001594055.1 Mycetomoellerius zeteki | reverse complement strand
GAAAGTCGAAACTGAACCAAATTGACAAAATGTTCTCCGATTGCAGCGGGATTTGACGTGGATGTGTTTAAGAGGTTGCTGTTACGTCCTCAAAATTTGAACGGTTCAAAATTAATAATTATTGTTGTTAACAGACCTATTACCATTACAGATAAGTTACCTTCAAGGATAAGTTACCATTAGAGATAAACTACCAGTAGAGATGAAATACCATTAAGGATAAATTAACATTAAAGATAAATTGCCCAGTAACTACTCTAATAACAGCCTCATCGACAAATCACTTTACCATCATGATAATTGAACAAGTTAGCTTAACCGTATACCTCATTCAATAGTAACCGTATATCAAGACCTCTTCACAGAATAATTATCCCTTAACTATAATAAGACAATGCGCCATATGTGAAACAGCTTTCATTATAAATGTATAGAGATACCGAAACTTAGAATAAGACAGTGCACCATATGCGAAACACCTTTCATTATAAATGCATAGAAATAAAGAAGCTTAGAATAAGACAGTGCGCCATATGCGAAACACCTTTCATTATAAATGCATAGAAATAAAGAAGCTTAGAATAAGACAGTGCGCCATATGCGAAACACCTTTCATTATAGATGCATAGAACCGAAACTTAGAATAAGACAATGCACCATACGTGAAACAGCTTTCATTATAAATGCACAGAAATAACGACACCTTATAGTAAGACAGTGCGCCATATGCGAAACAGCTTTCATTATAAATGTATAAAATACCGAAATCTAGAATAAGACAATGCGCCATATGCGAGACAGCTCTCATTATAAAACATAGAGATAATAAAACGTTGAAACGAGATAATACGTTATAGTGAAACCACTTTTGTTACAAACAGAAATATTAAACCAGTAATATAAGATAACCGACAATTCGATACCGAGTGACCCTCGTTAACAGCCGGAAGAACGATAAGATACGCATGAACAAAAACCTTTATTGTAATCTTCAATACGCCAGAATAACGTTCAAGAACAGATAAGATAAAACTTAACAATAAATAATGTTATCATCATTGAAACGCCAAATCTTTCACAACAGGAAACTGTAATCTTTATAATGGCACTCACTTCCCGTTCTATACACTACTTCTTGTATAATGAAATAAACCACTGACAATGATAAGATAATAATAAATGAAAGATAAGATAAATTCTAAGAACACCAATGATAAGATAGTAATAAATGAAATGTTATAAGATAAGATAAATTCTAAGAACACCAATGATAAGATAGTAATGAACGAAATGTTATAAGATAAGATAAGTTCTAAGAACAATAATAAATCACCAATGATAAGATAGTAATAAATGAAATGTTATAAGATAAGATAAATTCTAAGAACGATAACAAATTACCAATGATAAGATAGAGTTCCACAAGCCTAATAATCAATGCCACACTTGTAATAAGAGCAATCTGCGATAAGCTGTAATAGAATAAGTAATGTAGCAGTACCATACCAGAGGCCAACGACCGCATCAACGTCCCACACCACTCCATGACGTCACCAACGGACAAAGGAACCACAGCCAGATAGTGGGGGACGTCGCCCGACTATATAAGACGCTCCATCCGAGCGAGCATCGGAGTATATGATCAGAAGTAATCATAGTCAGAACACGTCAACTTATTCCGAGTATACCTCGTATACCGAGTATAAGCTTGACTCTTTCGCAAATCATTTCTCTCCGCGCGTCCGCCGTGCGTCACTTTCCCGTAAATCCGGAGTTTATAATTATTATTAATCGAAGTTAATCATAAGGAATTTTGTATAACTAAGTACGTAATTATATTCTTTAACTAAGTTTAAAGCCAGTGTTATTATTCAACTACCTATCCTCGAATAAACGAATTGAATTAAATAATTAACGCGACGAACTAAACGCATTGAATAAATAATACATACATCGAACATCTGCCAATTGCTAGAAGAAGAAGGAAGGAAGGAAGGAAGCTATCCTGGCCGTTCCAATCAAGACGACAAATAGTAAGTGCAACTTATAATTATTCTTGAACATTGATTCATTGATAATTATTGGCTATAACCACCTTACGAAACTATTAGGGTTGAATTACACCCTCTCAGTTAAAAGATCGTTCAAACCAATAATATTACAGTAAATCAATATATTCGTACAATTTATTCGTACATATTAGGGTTGAATTATACCCTAATTTCTGAGAATAAATTGTTCAGAATTAGCATTCATAATCTGCCTGCATGTGTCCACCATATCAAATTCCACACCGGAATCTAATATTCGGTAACTCTCGAGAGAGCCAGCTAGATAACGCGCAATGTTGCATGACGACATATTTTATTGATTCAGTTACCAAAAACCCTATTTGCTTAGATTGTTATAAACAGATACGCCCCTCAGAACGCGGTGATCGAGACCTCATAGTTTTTCATTACGCATTGATAAACACGGAAGATCATTATTATTATTGCTATCTCTGTCCAAATAGATTCCCTACTAGTAAATTCGTGAATATCTGCCCTGCTTGCACGCACGCAGTGAATAGATTCGAACAATCCTTGAGCTCGGACTCTGACTTCTCAGATTTCGAAGACGTCCCTATCATTTTGCCAATAACTGAGATCCGCAAATCCACTCCTACAGATATTCCTTATGTGTCCACCACAGACACATCGCTCTAATCCAACATCCAGACCAATTCCTTACCGATGGTGGGTAGCAACAGCCGTCTGTTGTAGAGCAGCGTTCTACATGAATCGAATTAACGACGCTATCCTTTGCGGAGATTGCTATTTTAGTAAATCTGCTTACGACCGTAGCTTTTACGATTTCGTTACGCGTCATTACATTCATATAGGCCCCGCGTTTCTTTTCGAGGAATGTCGTCAATGTAACGTAATATTACCACGCATTAGCTCCACGCAATCTTGTAATATATGCCCTACGGTACTGAATGATTTTACGGAATATTTGAATCACACTCAAGACACGCCTTTCGAAGGCCCCGAGCCTACGATATTGGCTATAGAACAGATTCGCACTCCCACCACATCGGATCATCAATAGGCCGCTCTTGATGATCCCCTTACTTTAGCTACCTTGTCTCCCCTTTTGAGAATATTTCGCTCTTTTTATTTTTCAAAATCGTGAGACAGCGGGACGCAACAAAAAACTGGTGACAGCGGTGGGATCCTTTAAATTAGACAAAAAAAAATCATAACAACCACATAGGTGGGATCACACAAAAATTAAAGTAAATTAGAATCGAAAATCGCAGTAATAAACAGGCAGAAGGTGCTAAGAGTAGATTCTGAAGCTATAAAAAATTGGTGTCATAAATAGAACACAATTTATTGACCGCCGTCAACAAAAATAGAGACAAATAGGTGGGATACCTTAAAATTCAGATTTCAAAGATCAACCTTAAAAATCATAGCAGCAACGAAAACTAAGGACAGACAGGTGGATATTAAACAAAATTTTGTAGCACCAACAAGACTAGTGTCAGAAGTAGGATAGAGTAAATTGATTAAAAGATAAGCCAAGTAGTAACGTAGCAACAAATTCAAAAATGGATACTAGAAGCAAGAAACCCGCCAACGATCCGAGCACCGAAACTCACGACGCGAAAGCACGCGAATTAGCCACGCGAGAATTCGAATTACAACAAATTGAACGCGGTCTCCAGGAGAGAGAACGGCGAATGAGACAGCAGGAAGTCACAAACGAACAACGTGCTACAGCTGTAGAGCACGACCGACGTAATTTAGACCGCGAACGCGATCAGATGATCTCCAAAGCTAACGAATTAGACATACGAGAAAAAGAAGTAGAGAAAAGATGGCAGGACTTTGAGACAACGCGATTAGAAGATTCGGCATCCAACATACCTCGCGAAACTAAACAACCTCGTAACTTTACACTGCACCCCGCAAGAAGTAATAATTCGTACGACGAAATTCCATCTCCTAAGGTTTCATTCAAGGAAGCCACCGACTCGGTACCCCATTTCGACGGATATAATATACCATTGGCACAATTCACTAGGGCTTGCCGACGCGCACGAGATATAATACCGGCATCAGGCGAGAGAAATTTGACAAAACTACTAATCAATAAATTAAGCAAACGTGCCTATTACGCTGTAGAAGACGAACCGTGCAATTCGGTGACCGACTTAATAGATTTACTAACGGACGCTTTTGGTACTGCCAAGACTTTAGACCAATACCGAGGAGAATTAAGCATAATCTATCTTAAACCAGGGGAACATATCTTAGATTATATTAGTCGTGTAAAAGATTTGAGAAACGCTATCCTAGATGCTGAGAGGCGCGAACATGGAGAGTTAGATAGCCATTTCCTCGCGGACATAGATAACTTGACAACAAGGTCCTTTTACGAAGGGTTACCCCTAGAGTACCGCCTACAAGTAAGCCCGTTAACGCATCCGCGACACACTGATATGTTCGCCGCGGCCAAGGCAATAGCAAAGAGGCAGGAATTAGACAAACAAAGGTTGGAAACGCGTCCTCGATATGACAGGGAAAAAGAAACGCGACTACTAAACCCTATAGAGAGACCACTAGCCCACTCAACGCCGCATAAAACTAACCCCCTCGACAGATATAATTACCCGCGAGAGATACCGGAGAGACGAGATTACCGTTACGACGTTCGGAACCGCGAACCACCGCGAAACACACCGCATAATTATTACCCACCACGCTATGAACCGCGACGCGACGCACCTCCGACAAACAATTACGCAGAACGATTTTATGGAAACCGGGATAATAGACGAAACGAGTTTAACAGAAACTACGACAAGCGAACCAACGATCGCGCTGAATTACCCGTATGCAAATACTGCAAAAATCCCGGTCATACTATAGATGAATGCCGCAAAAGGCTACGTAACAATTCTCAACAAGAAAGGTCGGGAAACCTGTCGGGTCCGTCGGGACACCGCAGCCAGAACCCGACGGACGAAAAGAAGAATGTAAGACCCATAAGGATAGTGGAGACGGAAGGAAAAGAGACAGAACGCCCCACGGAGCTAGAATCTCAGTCTTAAATCCTATAAAATTCCCATACGCGCCTACGATCATGTTAAGTGCGACAGGACTTAACCGGGAGACAAGCTTCATGATAGACACCGGAGCCGCTCCTAATGTTATTAAAAAACGAAATCTAACGCCGGAAATCCTCATACGCGACGATACACCGTTGTACCTTAGCGGTATAACCAGCGGTCGTATCGAGACCTTAGGGTCAATCGAATTGATTATTATGAATCACCCAGTTTTCTTATACATCGTGCCAGATAATTTTCCGATCGCGCAGGAAGGCATCCTAGGATCCGACTTCTTACCCGACGCGACTAGCATTAATCTTCTGGAAAAGCACGTCGAATGGAGGGGAAATCGAATTCCCTTCTCAGAGGGAGAAACTATTACTGTTCCCGCTCGCTCACAAAGTAACTTCTACCTTAGGGTTGTTACGTCCCCACACATTTTTGCGATTAATAGTAAGCACACACGTTGCGCCTCACACATTTTTGCGACTAAGAATAAGTACACAACACATTATAATACACCAGTAATCATAAGCATTGTAATCACTAACCTAGAAATAAGAAGACATACATATTTAAGGAAACAGCGTAGTATTCTATCATTAAATAAGAAATATAATAATAAAGAATAAGAAGTAATAAAGGAGAATAAGAGGTATAATAAGAGAGATAGAAATAGTCGTATAGAAACGAACCGAAGTGGTGGGAGACCCTGGGAGCCCCACCACTCTCGAGAGCACGCGTCCTCCCGACGCGTGGGAGCAACTGAAGAGTGGGAGAACCGACGCCGCTCGCGGCGACTCATTCAGTATGTAGTATGCATCGAGCAGTAGAAGAGTCTGAGAGTGTCTGGACTGACGAGCTTCGACGCACAACTCGTCACGCGATAGTACAGTAATATTAGTAAGAAGTACGATTGACGAGCTTCGACGCGCAACTCGTCATATCGCTACTCCGCGTCCGTGGTTTGCCCGACGCGACAAATTCTCATTCGCAAATCCGAGGTGATTCTTACCTCTATATTATTATATCCAATTTGGATAGAAACATAGAAGTTAAGCCAATTGTTAACTAAGCCAAGCATATCCTTATTGTAATAGAGTTAGTATTTCAATTTTGTATTAACTAGTGAATAAACGTAGATTAAAGTGAACTTCTCTCTCGTCATTTATAAAACCAAGCCTTCTAATTATAAATCGTTGCGATCAATACGAAATCTCGAGTGCGCGTTTAAATAATCGGACGCCGTCGACCATTCGTCACACTCCGTCGCCGCTGAACGCCACGAGCTCCGAAGGAAGGAAGGAAGGAAGGACAGGAAGGACGCCCTGCCGACAGACGTAATTCGCACCGAGGTATCAACTCTGACAAGCCATCGGAAGGTAGGTGAAACATTATTACTATATCCACGACCTCGTGAAGGGTCCCTTGTGTAGATTCCGTTCGTGCGTTCAATCAACTCTTTCATCGGGACGTTGAGTACTTTAATGGAAACGACGTGCTAAAATTCATTGAGAAGGTTTCACGGTCAATAATTATTGAACAACTTGCAAACTTGCTATAATAGCCATAAGCGGTACAAAGGAGGTCGCCAGATCTATCCGTCGGGAAGCGCAACCTCGGGTGTCACGTAGCGCGCCGCGGGGACCCTTCCGTCGGGAAGAAACAGAACGATAGCGACGGTTACCTACGTGCGTGACTAACCGTAGTCAAGGACGGGCAGCACCGAACGAACGACAAGAAAAGGGTCGAATTCCTTTAGCTTCGGGAAAGATTTCTTTGCCTTCGACATATGTTCGCCAAGTCAATAACCTCAGAGATGTTTTCCATTAACTCCGCGCTGAAGTAACTAAACTCATGTGCCCTCCATACCATCTGGAACGAAGTAGTCAGGTGCTTCCACCGACACCTTTCCGAGATTGGTTAAATACCGCCGTATGTTGCATAACTAAATTTTATATGCATCGCGCGGGAGCATCTCAGTTATGCGCTTTATGCTATACTGACAAATCACCTTACCATCGTAGCTTTTACTGGCGTGTAACTAGGCATTATACGCGGATAGGGTTAAATCAATCGCATCTTACTTGCGACGAGTGTAGAGACCCTCTGTTAACCGAAGATCGCTCACCCCCTTGCGCCATATGCGCGACCACGTTAGCCACTTTCGAACAATACTTAATTCATTCGGGAGATAGGCCGTTCGATAGTGCGGAACCCACGATCATCGCTATCAGCGAAACGCGTAGTTAGAGCGTATCTAACTTGGTGACAGCAGCCTACATCGATCATTAACATCAGATCGTAATCATCCACCACCAAACTCGCGGTGAGTCCCCTAAGAAGTTTAAAAAAATCTTCTAAGCCTCCCGCGACGCAACAAAGTATTCCCATAAGACGTGGTGAGAGCGTTCGATGGAGCCGTTTGCTTGTGGTCTATACGCGGTCGTTTTGTAATGAGAGATTTTAAACCTTTTCGCTACTACCTTCATTAGACTGTTTAGAAAATGGGTACCTTGATCTATTAGGAGTGCCTTAGGGGCTCCATAGAGACAGATATAATCGTTTACAAAAGCGTCGGCTACG
>NW_017257583.1:11664-16623 GCF_001594055.1 Mycetomoellerius zeteki | reverse complement strand
TTCGTCACACCTTTATGCTCTCCTATCGCGGAAGCATGGTGTTCCTTTATTATGTCCTGCCATTGAGTTTGTGGCGGCGTGGTTATTTCGTTTTTACATATGGTTATCGTGACTCCCGAATGACTCAATATATTCCGTAAGTTTTCGCGAACTCGTGCCCAAGGTACGCTACCGACGTTTCCTTTACATATAGAGAAGGACTGTAACCCGAGTTCTTTGACGACGTCTAGGAGCGAGTATATAGCTTCTTCCAAAATTTCTTTCTCTGTTACTTTATCTTCTACAGCGAGTGTAATTACGTGCTTCTGCTTGTATGGAATCGGTCGGGCGCGCGCGATGGTTACATTTTCTATCGTGGGCAACATTTTTGCTTGGCTTAATGCACCAGCGCCTTCGTCACGCGGTTCGTTTTGTGGAGATATGAATACCACAAGATTATCTTTTCGGTTTGACAAACTTTCGCGTGAGACTTGGAACATCACCTTGCTTTTTTGGGTTAGTTCGTAGGGTGTATTGGCTTTGTCGAATAAGGTAAGTTCATTTTCGGTATCGTAATCAGTGTCATTGCTGCTATCGCTAGTTATTGAGTTCACGTCGCTAGAGTCATTGTTGTTATTCATGTCTTCTGGATCGTCTTGGTTTTCCTGCGTGTTATGTGGATCGTTTGGAAGTGTGTCATTGTTTGTAACTTCGTCGAGGAACTGGGAATCAGTGGTATTTGATGGGTTTAATGGGTCGTTTATAGGAGTTTCATTCAATTGAGATCTTATTTCCTCAGGGTTTTCCTGGTTGGGGGTATCGTTTTCTGTTTGATTTGGATCTTTAGGATTTTCTTTGGACTTCTCCCTCTTTCTCCGACTTGGGGTGAATAATTCGTCTTGTTCACTATCTTCGGAATCATGGAATACGAATGGGAGTGCGGGTTGGCTTGGGATAACTGGAGGTACGGGGTTTCTAGACAGGGCGTCTGCGTTGCAATTACTCTTTCCTGCTTTATATACGACGCGGTAGTCATACTCAGCGAGTTTAAGACGCCAGCGTATTAATCGTGACGTAGGGTCTTTTACGGAATGTAGCCACTGCAATGGTTTATGATCTGTTAATATCGTGAATTTATTCCCGTAAAGATAAGGCCGAAAATGATTAGTGCAATATATTATGGCTAACGATTCTTTCTCTATTGTCGCGTAATTTTGTTCGGCATTGTTAAGTAATCTTGAAGCGTATGCTATCGGTCGATCTTTTCCTACCTCACCTTGGCTAGTAAGTATCCCACCTATCGCGTAGGCGGAAGCGTCGGTTGTTAAGATAAAAGGTTTCGTAAAGTCGGGGTGAGTGAGCAGAGGCTCCTCGCATAGGTAATTACGTAATTTTGTAAATGCTTCTTCTTGCGGTTCGCGCCAGTCAAAAGGTTTATCCTTTTTTAACAACAATGTCAAGGGTTTGGCTATGTGAGAGAAGTTGTTAATGAATCGGCGGTAATATCCTGCTAATCCGAGGAACTGCTTAATATTCTTTGCATTACGCGGTCGCGGTTAATTTCTTACGGCCTCCAATTTTTTAGGGTCCGGTTTTACTCCTGCCTCACTAATTACGTGCCCTAAATAAGTAACTTCCTTTCTTAGGAATTCGCACTTATCTGGTTGTAGTTTAAGGTTTGCTTTCCTTAGTCTCTCAGCTAGCTTATTAAATTTCTGTGTGTGCTCGGTTAGGCTACTTGCATATATCACGATATCATCTAGGTAGACGAAGAGCTCGATTCCCTGTAATCCCGTTAGTACTCTATCCATCAACCTTTGGAACGTGGCGGGTGCGTTCTTTAGCCCGAACGGCATTCGCTTATACTCATAGTGACCGAAAGGCGTTGAAAACGCGGTTTTCTGAGCATCTTCAGTTTCCATCGGTATTTGGTGGAAACCTGACGCTAAGTCAAAGACACTAAAATACTTCGCGCTACCTAATTGGTCCAGGATGTCCGTGATGTTTGGCAGAGGGTACGCGTCTCCGAAGGTTTTCTCGTTTAGGGCCCTAAAGTCTATCACGAGTCTCCACCTCTTGTTACCCTTTGAGTCGGCTTTCTTTGGCACTATCCAGAGTGGTGAATTATAGGGTGAGTCTGATTCCGCTATTATTTTCTGTTCCAACATATTCCCTACTTGATGATTTATCTCTTCCCTATGCACTGGGGGAAATCGGTATTGCTTAACGTGGATGGCCTGTCCATCCGTGGTATTGATTTTATGTTTGATAGCGTTAGTGCAGCTCAACTCTTCCGTAGGAAGTTGAAAGAGGTCATTATGCCTATCTAGAAGGTTTTCTATATTTCGAGTTTCTTCTGCGTTAAGGTGTTCTAACCTGAGCAGTGATTTGACTTGATCTAAACGTTCCCCTTTACTGATTGACGAAATCAATTTAATATCGGCTCTAGGCCCTACTTCTAACGGTCTAACTTCCGCAATTTCACTTATCTCGTGGAGATTAATTTGGGGCACTAATAACTCTTTGTCCGTTTCGCTAGTACTTATCACGCGCAAATATGCTTTTCCATTTCGATTGGTGACTACGGCGTCACCGAGGTATATATCATCGTCGAGCCTAAGCTGCGGGACATATCCTATTTTTATTTTATTTAATACCCTAAGGTAGAAGTTACTTTGTGAGCGAGCGAGAACGGTTATAGTCTCTCCCTCCGAGAAAGGGATTCGATTTCCTTTCCATTCGATGTGTTTTTCCAAAAGATTAATATTAGTCGCGTCGCGTAGGAAGTCGGATCCTAGGATGCCTTCCTGCGCGATCGGAAAATTGTCCGGTACGATATATAAGAAAACTGGGTGATTCATAATATTCAATTCGATTGACCCTAAGGTCTCGATACGACCACTGGTTATACCGCTAAGGTACAGTGGCGTATCGTCGCGTACAAGGATTTCCGACGTTAGATTTCGTTTTTTAATAACATTGGGGGCGGCCCCAGTATCTATCATGAAGCTCACTTCCCGATTAAGACCTGTCGCGCTTAATATGATCGTGGGCGCGTAAGGGAATTGTATGGGATTTAAGACCGAGATTCGGGCTCCGCAGGGGGCTCTGTCTCCTTTTCCTCCGTTTCTATCATCCTTATGGGTCTCGTGTTCTTTTTGTCGTCCGTCGGGTTCTGGCTGCGGTGTTCCGACGGACCCGACAGGTTTCCCGACCTTTCTTGATGGGAGTTATTATGCTGCCTTTTGCGGCATTCGTCTATGGTGTGACCGGGGTTTTTACAATACTTGCATATTGGTGGTTCTGTGCGGTTATTGATTCGCTTATCATAATCTCTATTAAGCTCGTTTCGTCCATTATCTCGGTTTCCGTAGGAGCGTTCCGTATAATTATTTGTTTGTGGTGCGTCGCGTCGAGGTTCATAGCGCGGCGGATAATAATTTCGCGGTATATCTCGTGGTAATTCTCGATTCCTAATGTCATAACGGTAATCTCGTCTCTCTGGCATTTGTCTCGCGTAGTTATATCTGTCGAGATGGTTAGTCTTATGGGGCGTCGAGTGGGCTAGTGGTCTGCCTATGGGATTTAACGGTCGCGTTTCCCTTTCCCTGTCATATCGGGGGCGCGTTTCTAACCTCTGTTTGTCTCATTCCTGCCTTTTTGCTATAGCCTTGGCCACAGCAAACATATCGGTGTGTCGAGGGTGTGTTAATGGACTTACTTGTAGGCGGTAATCTAGGGGTAATCCTTCGTAGAAAGACCTCGTTGTCAAGTTATCTATTTCCGCAATAAAATGATCATCTAAACCTCCGTGTTCACGTCTTTCAGCGTCTAAGATAGCGGTTCTTAAATCTTTTACACGGCTGATATAATCCAAAATATGTTCCCCTGGTTGAAAATATATTATACTTAATTCCCCTCGATACTGGTCTAGAGTCTTGGCGGTACCGAAAGCGTCCGTCAGTAAATCTATTAAGTCAGTCACCGAATTGCACGGCTCGTCTTCCACGGCGTAATAGGCACGCTTGCTTAATTTATTAATTAATAATTTCGTCAAGTTTCTTTCGCCTGATGCGGGTATTATGTCTCGCGCTCGTCTGCAGGCTCTAGTAAATTGTGCCAATGGTATATTATATCCGTCGAAGTGCGGTACCGAGTCCGTGGCTTCTTTAAATGAAACCTTGGGAGAGGGAATTTCATCATACGAGTTGTTACTTCTTGTATGGTGTGGAATAAGATTGCGAGATTGCTTATTTTCGCGAGGTATGTTAGATGCTGAATCTTCTAATCGCGTTGTCTCAAAATCGTGCCATCTTTTTTCTACTTTTTTCTCTCGCAGTTCTAATTCGCTAGCTTTGGAAACTATCTGATCACGTTCGCGATCTAAATTTCGTCGATCGTGCTCCATGGCTGCAGCACGTTGCTCGTTAGCGGTTTCGTGTTGTTTCATGCGTCTTTCTTTCTCTAGGAGAGTGCGTTCGATTTGCTGTAGTTCATATTCGCGTGTGGCTAGCTCCCGTGCTTTCGCGTCAAGAGCTTCGGTGCTCGATTCAGTGGTTGGTTTCTTACTTCTAGTGTCCATTTCGACTTTCGCAGCTATGCTGTTGGGAATGGAAATGATAACTCTGCGTTCGCGGTCTAATCTTGACAATCCTACCTATTCGTTGCTATGATTTTAAAGGCTGATTTTCGCAATTCTTACGATTTTGAATATTGATTTTTAGCGTATCCCACCTATTTGTCGCCGGTTTTTGTTGACGGCGGTCAATAATTGTGTTCTACTTATGACACCAATTTTGTTGATATAGCTTCGGAATCTACTCTTAGCACCTTCCACCTGTTTATTACTGCGATTTTCGATTCTAATTAACTTTAATTCTTGTGCGATCCCACCTATGTGGTTGCTACGATTTTTCTTTTCTCTAATTTGGCGTATCCCACCGCTGTCACCAGTTTTTTGTTGCGTCCCGCTGTCTCACG
>NW_017257583.1:8330-11397 GCF_001594055.1 Mycetomoellerius zeteki | reverse complement strand
AAAAGAAACGCGGGGCCTATATGAATATAATGGCGTGTAACAAAATCATAAAAACTACGGTCGTAAGCAGATTTATTGAAATAGCAATCTCCACAAAGTATAGCGTTGTTAATCCGATTCATATAAAACGCTGCTCTACAACAGACTGCCGTTGCTACCCACCATCTATTAACAAGGGAGAGCGACTAAATCAAGTCAAATCATTGCTTACGTTAGAACACCTCAACGTGGAAGAAACTCGTCACATAGAAAACCTTCTCGAAAAGCATAACGACCTCTTTCAACTTCCTACGGAGGAGTTGAGCTGCACTAACGCTATCAAACATAAAATCAATACCACGGATGGACAACCCATCCACGTTAAACAATATCGATTTCCCCAGGTGCATAGGGAAGAGATAAACCAACAAGTAGGAAACATGTTAGAACAGAAAATAATAGCGGAATCAGATTCACCGTATAATTCGCCCCTCTGGATAGTTCCTAAGAAAGCCGATTCAAAGGGTAACAAGAGATGGAGACTCGTAATAGACTTTAGGGCCCTAAACGAGAAAACCCTTGGAGACGCGTACCCGTTACCCAATAACACGGATATTTTAGACCAATTAGGCAGCGAGAAGTATTTTAGTGTTTTCGACCTAGCGTCAGGTTTCCACCAAATACCGATGGAAACTGAAGATGCTCAAAAACCGCGTTCTCGACACCTTTTGGTCATTACGAATACAAACGCATGCCGTTCGGTTTGAAGAACGCGCCCGCTACGTTCCAAAGGCTAATGGATAAGGTTCTAACAGGGTTACAGGGAATCGAACTTTTCGTCTACCTAGATGATATCGTAATATATGCAAGTAGTTTGACGGAACACGCGCAGAAATTTAACAAATTAGCTGAAAGACTGAGGAAAGCTAACCTCAAACTGCAACCGGATAAATATGAATTCCTAAGGAAGGAAGTCACGTACTTAGGGCACGTAATTAGTGAAGCAGGGGTAAAACCGGACCCCAAGAAATTAGAAGCCGTGGGAAATTACCCACGACCGCGTAACGCTAAGAACATCAAACAATTCCTCGGATTAGCAGGATACTACCGCCGGTTCATTAACAACTTCTCCCACATAGCCAAACCCTTGACATCGTTGTTAAAGAAAGACAAACCTTTTGACTGGCGCGAACCACAAGAAGAAGCGTTTATAAGATTACGCAATTGCCTGTGCGAAGAGCCTCTGCTTATCCACCCGGATTTTACCAAGCCTTTTATCTTAACTACAGACGCTTCCGCCTACGCAATAGGAGGAATACTTAGCCAAGGTGAAGTAGGTAAAGACAGACCGATAGCATACGCTTCTAGATTACTTAATAATGCCGAACAAAACTACGCGACAATAGAGAAGGAATCGTTAGCCATAATATATTGCACGAATCATTTCCGGCCTTATCTATATGGAAATAAATTCACAATATTAACTGACCATAAACCATTGCAATGGTGCATTCTGTTAAAGACCCAACATCGCGATTAATACGCTGGCGTCTCAAACTTGCTGAGTACGACTACCGCGTTGTATATAAAGCAGGAAAGAATAATTGCAACGCAGACGCCCTATCTAGAAACCCCGTAACTTCAATTATTCCAAGTCAGCCCGCGCTCCCATTCATATTCCATGATTCTGCAGATAGCGAACTAGATGAACTATTTACCCCAAGTCGTAAAAAAGGAAAGAAGTCCAAAGAAAATCCTAAAGGCACCAACCAACCCAACGACGATACCCCCAGCCAAAGAAATCCTAAGGAACCAATATCTCGATTAAACGAAACATCTATAAATGAGACATCAGATCTACCAAATACCACTGATTCCCAATTCCTCGACAAAATCACGAACAACGACACAGATCCGAACGATCCCCATAACCAAGACGATTTAGAAGACATGAATAGCGACGATGACGGGAATTCAGTAACTAGCGACAGCAGCAGTGAAACTGACTACGACACTGAAAATGAACCTACCTTATTCGACAAGGCCAACACGCCATACGAACTAACTCAAAAAAACAAAGTAATGTTCCAAGTCTCACGTGAAAGCTTGCCAAATCGAAAAGATAATCTCGTGGTATTCATATCTCCACAAAATGAACCGTGTGACGAAGGTGCTCGTGCATTAAATCAAGCAAAAATGTTACCCACAACAGAAAATGTAACCATCGCGCGCGCCCGACCGATTCTATACAAGCAGAAACACATAATTACACTCGCTATAAAAGACAAGGTATCGGAGATAACAGAAAAAGAAATTCTAGAAGAAACTATATACTCGCTTTTAGACGTCATCAAGGAACTCGGGTTGCAATCTTTCTCTATATGTAAAGGAAACGTCGGCAGCGTACCATGGGCACGAGTTCGCGAAAATCTACGAAATATATTGAGTCATTCGGGAGTAACTATAACCATTTGCAAGAACGAAATAATTACGCCACCGCAGAATCAATGGCAAGAGATAATAAAAGAACACCACGCTTCCGCGATAGGAGGACATAAGGGTGTGACGAAAACGTACAAACGCGTCAGATACAAATACTTCTGGCCAAAAATGAAGGCCCGGTAAACCTTCAGATGAGCTGCATATTCGAAACGAAACAAACGACCACGTGTTTTTGATGTATTTTTGGCTCCTGAAAACAAATATGACAGCAGAAATTGGCGCTCGGCCGTATCTTGGCCGCAATTTCGAAAAAACGTCGAAAAAACGTGATTTTTTTTAGTTTTTTGTATTTATTTCGAAAAATGCAAATCGTATGAAAAAATTTTTCAAACAAAAAATGCAGAGCGGAAAATCCTCTACAAATAAGGTTTGATACACTTTTGTCGTATCTTGTATAATAAACGCGTAATCCGTAGTTAAAGTACCCAACTTAATCAATTAGGTTTCTCGCAAGTGAAATGTGCCGAAATTTAGTATATATGAGGACGTGATTCGCAGGCATTGTACGTACTTTTCGGTAAGAGTGCACGAAATTTAAAGTCATAATCCATTAAATTAATAACCATTAATAACCCATGTGGATAGT
>NW_017257583.1:1483-7413 GCF_001594055.1 Mycetomoellerius zeteki | reverse complement strand
TGTTACGCCCCACACATTTTATTTTACGCATCACACACATTTTACGATAGAAATAAGAGTACACTACAATTATAATCCATCATTAATCATAAGTAATTCTAACTGTTAACCTAAGAATAAGAAGACATACTTAAGGAACAATGCATGATATTTAGACATTAAGCAACATTACTATTATCATCAAATAAAAATTATAGTAAGAAAGAAATAAAGAGATAGTCCTGTAAGAATAGAGTAAAGTGGTGGGAGACCCCGAAAGCCCCACTACTCTTGAGTATACGCGTCCTTCTGACGCGTGGGAGTAACAGAAAGAGTGGGAGAACCGACGCCGCTTGCGGCGACTCATAGAGTATGCATCCAGCAGCAGTAGTAGTTTAGCACTTGTCAGTAGTAGATAGTCAGCACTAGTTAGTGCCGGTAGTAGTACAGACGAGCTTCAATTCACAACTCGTCACCACACTATTCCGCGTCCGTGGTTTGCCCGACGCGACAAAACTCATTTACTAATCCTGAGGTGACTTATGCCTCAATAGAATTAAACTCAATCTCAATAGTAAGCGTAGAAGTTAAGACAAGTGTTAACCGAGTCGTATGTAGTTGTATTGTAATAGAATTAGTGTTTTGATTTGTTATTTACGAGTGAATAAAAATAGATTAAAGCGATATCTTTCTTTTCATTCTGCGAGACAAAGCCTTTTATCATAATCCGTTGCGATTACAAAACGTATCCTTGAGTGCGTGATCTAAACCAACAAAACATCGTTTCCTATGCGTCGTACCCTTTGCCGTTCAACGCCACGAACCCGAGACAGCAGGAAGGACGGGAAGGCAGGACAGGAGGGACGCTCTACCTACGGACACAATTCATACTAGGTCCATCACTCTCAACAAGTCATCGCAAGGTAGGTGCGACATTATTGTTATATCCGTAGCTTCGAGGAGAATCCCACGTGTAGAAACAATCGAATGCATCGTGCGGGCAACCAGCTTTGTTATCGAGTCGCAAATTGTCACACGGGAATCTATAACCTTCATTTCAATAGCAACACCTCGACAAAGTTCATTGAAGGGACCTTCCTATAACTAACAGTTACAGTTACTCTCTTGAAAAGCGCAATAATAGTCTTAACGACACGTAACACGGTGCGAGATTTTACCCGTCGGGAACAGCAACTCTGGGCGACGCGTGCCGCGCCGCGGGGACCCTTCCGTCGGGAAGAATAGAACCTTAGCGACGGGTTCCCTACGAGCACGACTGACTGCAGTCAAAGACGCGGGCGTGTGAACGAATAATAAGAAAAGACCGCATTGCTTGGCCTTGGAAATTCCCTCGGCGGTCAATAGACATCTGCCGGGACCGATAAACTTGGAGACGTTCCCTATAAAATCGAATCGAACGGAAATAAGTAAACTCATGTGCCCCCACATTGCCTCGGACAGAGTAGCCAGATCCTTCTGACGGTACCTTTTAGAGATTGGTTAAATGCCGCCGTGTGTTGTATAGCGAGATTTTATATGCACCGTATGGGATTTTCGCAAATATGCGCTTCATGCTACACCGATAAGTCTCTCTATCATCGCTCCTTCTACTGGTGCGTAACCAGGCATTACACGCGGATAGGGCTTGATCAACCGAATCTCGTGTGCGACGATTGTAACGAAGTTCTTTTAACAGAAGACCGCTCACCCCCTTGCGCCGTATGCACGAGCACGCTAGCCACGTTTGAGCAGTACTTGATCCATTCGGGAGATAGACCGTACGATAGCCCTGAACCTACAATCATCGCCATAAGCGAGACGCGTAGTTAGGGCGTTATCTAACTTGGTGACAGCAGCCTATACCGATCAATACCATCAGATCGCAATTAACCACCCCCAAACTCGCGGTGAGTCCCCTAAGGAGTTAAAAAAATTTCCTAAGCCTCCCGCGACGCAACAGGCATCCCTGTTCGCCTATTTCTTGCAAGTATTCACGTCGTCCGTTATGGACTGCTGAGATGTGGGAGCTCATTCCGCAATGAAATATGGTTCGGTCAACTTCGATCTTGCACTGCATTATTGTGATATGATCGTACTCCGTCAGCTGCATTAGTTGAGCATACACTTCTTCTTCTTCTTTTGGTTTCAGATTGTCCATGTTGCATTCTCCTATATCCAGTAATGACAGTGTGGTAATGTTGAAGCCTTCCCCTCCGCAGTCGTATCCCACGAGGCCCTTAGCGACGGGGAGTAGCATGATGATCGTCAGAAACGCGATCATGGTATGTCTTCTGAGAAGTCTTCGGCGATGTCCTCCGACGGCCGTTGCACTGTGTCTCCTCTCTCTTCGTTGACGGGGCAAATTTTTAGTTTGTCCGTGTGTATTACGCGGTTAATTGAGTTTGTTATTTGTATCTTTACATTATTATTTTTAAGTACCTCTACTATCTTATAAGGACCAGTGTATTGGTCTCCTAGTTTATGGGTGGGTTCCTTTACTAAAAATACCTTATCTCCTAATTTGAAATCATACAAATTTACCTTTTTATCATAATATGCTTTCGACTTGAGTTTCGTATTAATTAAGTTTTCTCTCGCGTTTTCTTGAGAGGTCCTGATCTTATCGTACAGTTCCTCGAGGTATTTAACGTAGCTTTCATTGTTAATGTCTTCCGGTAATGGTCGTGCGCTGAGTGTTCGAGCTGTTCTGGCGAATATTAGTTTAGCCTTCGTATACGCTAGTGTTATATGAAAAACATACCATTTTTAAGTGTTCGTCCCAGTCTCTTTTGTTATCGACGGTCTGTTTTAGGTATTCCCATAAGACATGGTGTGAACATTCGATGGAGCCGTTCGCTTGTGGTCTGTACGCGGTTGTTTTATAATGAGAGATTTTGAATCTTTTTGTTACTGCTTTCATTAAGCTATTTAGATAGTGAGTACCTTGGTCTGTTAAAAGTGCCTTAGGGGCTCCATAGAGACAAATATAATCATTTACGAAAGCGTCGGCTACGTCGATCGCTCCTGCGTTGGTTAGTGGTTTAGCGGTAGCGTGTTTGCTTAATCTTATGCTTGATTGCATTGGTGCAGCTCAACTCCTCCGTAGGAAGTTGAAAGATTCGTTATGGTTTTCGAAAAGATTTTCTATATGACGAGTTTCCTCCACGTTGAGGTGTTCTAACCTAAGCAATGATTTGACTTGATTTAGTCGCTCTCCCTTGTTAATTGATGAGATTAATTTAATTTCGGCTCTAGGCCCTAATTCTGGCGGTTTGCTTTCCGCGATTTCACTTATTTCGTGAAGATTAATTTGAGGAACTAGTAATTCTTTATCCGTCTCGCTAGTGTTTATTACGCGTAAGTACGCCTTTCCATCTCGATTGGTGACCACGGCGTCACCGAGGTATATGTCGTCGTCGAGCCTAAGCTGCGGGACATATCCGATTTTTACTTTGTTTAGTACCCTAAGGTAAAAATTGCTTTGCGAGCGAGCGGGAACGATGATAGTTTCTCCTTCTAAGAAGGGAATTCGATTTCCTCTCCATTCGACGTGTTTCTCCAGAAGATTGATACTAGTCGCGTCGCGTAGGAAGTCGGATCCTAGGATGCCCTCCTGCGCGATCGGAAAATCGTCTGGTACGATGTACAAGAAAACTGGATAATTCATAACATTCAATTCAATTGACCCTAAGGTTTCAATACGACCACTGGTTATGCCGCTAAGGTACAATGGCGTATCGTCGCGTATGATGATTTCGGATGATAAATTTCGCTTTTTTATAACGTTGGGAGCAGCTCCGGTGTCTATCATAAAACTTACTTCTCGATTGAGTCCTACCGCATTTAGTGTGATCGTGGGCGCGTATGGAAATTGTATAGAATTTTGGACTGAGATTCGGGCTCCGTAGGGCGCTCTGTCTCCTTTTCTTCCGTCTCTACTATCCTTATGGGTCTCGTATTCCTCTTTTCGTCCGTCGGGTTCTGGCTGCGGTGTCCCGACGGACCCGACAGGTTTCCCAACCTTTCATGCTGGGAATTGTTATGTAGCCTTTTGCGGCATTCATCTATCGTGTGACCGAAATTTTTGCAGTATTTGCACACGGATTGTTCCGCGCGATCGTTGGTTCGCCTATCGTTATTTCTATTAAATTCATTTCGTGTGTTGTCCCGGTTTCTGTCGAAGCGTTCTGTATAATTATTTGTCCGGGGTACGTCGCGTCGCGGTTCGTAGCGCGGTGGATAGTAATTGCGCGGCGTATTTCGTGGTAACTCACGATTTCGAACGTCGTAACTGTAGTCTCGTCTCCCTAGCGTCTCTCTCGGATAATTATATCTGTCGAGGTGATTGGGTTTATGTGGCGTCGAGTGAGCTAGGTTTCCCTATGGGGTTTAGCGGTCGTGTTTCCCTTTCTCTGTCGTACCGGGGACGTATTTTTAATTTTTGTTTATCCAACTCCTGCCTTTTTGCGATTGCTTTGGCCGCGGTGAACATGTCAGTGTGTCGCGGGTGCGTTAGTGGACTTACTTGTAGGCGGTAGTCTAAGGGTAATCCTTCATAAAAGGACCTTGTTGTCAAGTTATCTATTTCCGCGACGAAATGGTTATCTAGTTCTCCGTGTTCGCACCTCCCAGCATCTAAGATAGCTGTTCTTAGGTCTTTTACGCGGCTGATATAGTCTAAAATGTGTTCCCCTGGTTTGAGGTAAATTATGCTCAATTCCCCTCGATATTGGTCTAAAGTCTTGGCTGTGCCGAAAGCGTCAGTTAACAAGTCTATTAAGTCGGTTACTGAATTGCATGGCTCGTCTTCCACGGCATAATAAGCACGTTTGCTTAGTTTGTTGATTAATAATTTTGTCAAGTTTCTTTCGCCCGATACTGGTATTATATCTCGCGCTCATCTGCAGGCTCTAGTGAACTGTGCTAGCGGTATATTGTATCCGTCAAAATGGGGTACTGAATCGGTGGCTTCCTTAAACGAGACTTTGGGAGATGGTATTTCGTCATAAGAATTGTTGCTTCTTACAGGATGTGGGGTGATTACGGGATTGCTTGTTTTCGCGAGGTATATTAGACGCTGAGTCTTCTAGTCGCGTTGTCTCGAAATCCTGCCATCTCTTTTCTACTTCTTTTTCTCGTACTTCTAATTCGCTGATCTTGGAGATCATTTGATCGCGTTCGCGGTCTAAGGTTCGTCGGTCGTGCTCCATGGCGGTAGCGCGTTGTTCGTGCGCGACTTCATGTTGTTTCATGCGCCGTTCTCTCTCCTGAAGAGCGCGTTCGATTTGCTGTAACTCGAATTCTCGCGTGGCTAATTCTCCCGCCTTCGCGTCGTGAGTTTCGGTACTCGGGTCGTTGGCGGTTTTCTTACTTCTAGTATCCATTTTGAATTTTGCTGCTACGTTACTACTTTGTCGTTCCTGTTATTTTCGGATTCGACGGATTTTGCTTGTTTATTACTACAATGCCCTATCTTTTAATTGATTTAATATATCCTACTAGATTTTGTCGCTATAGTTTTCGGAATCTAAATCTGACACACTCCGTCTGTTTGTTGCTACTACGATTTTCGATTCCAATTTATTTTAATTTTGTGGGATCCCACTTTCGCGGTTACCACGGCTTTGAAATCTAATTTTGGCACATCCCACCGCCGTTACCAGTTTTTTGTTGCATCCCGCGGTCTCACGATTTTGAAAATAAAAAGAGCGAAATATTCTCAAAAGGGGAGACACGGTAGCTAATGAGGGGGATCATTAAGAGCGGCCTATTAATGATCCGATGTAGTGGGAGTGCGAATTTGCTTTATAGCTAATATCGTAGGCTCAGGATGCTCGAAAGGGGTGTCTCGAGAGTAATTTATGTATTCCATAAAATCGTTCAGTACCGTAGGGCAGATATTACAAGATTGCGTGGAAAGGATACGCTGTAATATTATATTACAGTGGCGG
>NW_017257583.1:0-779 GCF_001594055.1 Mycetomoellerius zeteki | reverse complement strand
GTTTAGACGACTTCTCAACTGAGAGGGTATAATGCAACCCTGCAGTGCTGAAGATAGTTATAACCAATAATTATTAATGAATCAGTGCTCAAAATAATTATAGTGTTCACTTACTGTTCGTTGCTTTGATGTAAGTGACGAGGATGGCTTCCTTCCTTCCTTCCTTCCTTCTAGTAGTTGGCAGAAGCTCGATGTATTATTTATGACGTGCGTTTAATTCGTCGCGTTGTTTATTTAGTTTAATTCGCTTATTTGAGGATAGGTAGTTGAATGATAACACTGATTTTAAACTTAATTAAAGAATATAATTATATACTTAATTGTACAAAACTTCTTACGATTAACTTCAATTATTAAGAAACAGTAAGTTCCGGATTTATACGGGAATGTGACGCACGGCGGACGCGCGGAGAGAAATGATTTTGCAAAAAGAGTCAAGCTTAAACTCGGTATACGAGGTATACTCGGAATAAGTTGCTCTAACTCTGAATACTTCTAACTCTGATCGTGCTCTCTCATATTCTCCGATCATATTCTCCGATGCTATTCTCCGATGCTCGCTCGAATGGAGCGCCTTATATAGGTGAGGGATGTCGCCCACTAGTTTGCTGTGGTTCCTTTGTCTGTTGTCGTGACGTCATGGAGCGGGGGTACGCTGGATACTGAGTAGCCAGCGTAGCTACTGCCGAGTCCGTGACGAATTTGCTGGCGCCGCCCTGGCGATGGAACGGCGGAGCTTCATTAGCCTCATTGGCCTCAGGGATCACGTTCTCTTGGTT
>NW_017257582.1:19599-20449 GCF_001594055.1 Mycetomoellerius zeteki | reverse complement strand
TAACTTGTCATTGCACAGCTTTTTTAACCATATCTTATGCGCAATGATAAAAGTTAACGTAATAACACTATTATTGAGAGTTATAAAATTCAAACGCAGTACTGTGTCTAATGTCACGCTGGCAATCCTTCTTTTCGAACACAAGTTTCGAAGCATCGTTACAATTTATATTGCGATGGAAATAATGTCCATTCGATGCTACGACACCACGATAAGTAATTCAATAAAATAAACACACAATCTGTATTTCAAAAATAAAGGAGATCAAATTCAATAATAATAAAAAATTATTAGATTGAAAAAACATTTACTACATTGTAATAAGCTTTTATTTCTATATTTGCAAAAAAATATTTACTAAATGTAAATAAATATTTATTTGGTATAACAATCAGTAATTAGATTTAACTATCTTCTTTTTTGATTGAATAAATATTTATTTGTCATAAATAAATACTTATTCAATATATTCTTTTGCAAATATACAAACAAATGCTTATTACAATTTAATAAATTTTTTTCAGTGTAGTAAATATTGTGAGAAAATTAAATACTCTGGAAATTAATATTATGTAAATTTGAATAATATTATAAAAATTTCAATAATATTATAAAAATTTGAATTTATAAAAATATGTATAATTATGAAAAGTACTACTTCTATACGTTATTTCGCATTACATTATATATATTTTTTATTTATTTTACTATATGTTCTTATATTTAAGTGTAAATTTAATTTTGCAATCTTGCGATACAAAATATTAATTTCATTTGCACACTACAAATTTATAAATGCATGCAAAGTTATTACAATGAGTCTCAAAATTACACGTAATTATGCACAAAA
>NW_017257582.1:11011-19466 GCF_001594055.1 Mycetomoellerius zeteki | reverse complement strand
GAGCCGACATCACGTCCAATTACGCTTTCTCTCTCAATCGTGCGTCTTACGCTAAGGACGGAATATCGGAACGCTCCCCACTACTTTCTCCCTTCGCGCTCCTCGCCTCCTCCGCGCTTCCAGTAACACGTATGTGTGAACTTCGGTACGAGTGTGTAGCGTCGCGCGCCGAACGCCGAGGGACACCATTCCTGCCGGTGCGTGTACATACATGGTCAATTAAGTGCAATTAAAAGACAAAAAACAAATCCAGTAGTTAATGATGATAATTGTGCTAATATTCTCGCTGCAGTTGAAATAAATCCACATGTCAATCAACGCAAATTAGCAAACACGTCTAGAATTGGGCGGTCTTCAATACAGCGAATTTTAAAAAAACAAAAATTTCATCCGTATCGTTCGATTTTGAATTAGGAACTTTCGGAAACTGATAATGAACGTGTAATATTTTACGAGTGGATACGTGATGCCATTATAAATGATTCATTTTTGCAAAATATTCTTTTTTCTGATGAAGCAACATTTACCTATACTGGACATCTTAATAGACATAATATGCTCTATTGGTCATATAAGAATTCTCATTGGATGCGCGAGGTTCACTTCCATCATCGTTGGTCATTAAGGGGATGCTGGAGCGACGGCCGAAATTGATCGCGGTCGATAATGTAGATTTTCTGAAATTTACGTCTGTACGTTTACGCTCTCTGAACGCTCTACAATGCGTTAGTCTTGAAGCCAAACGCAATCGCATGCATGGTGGAATTAGAAAGGTGAAGCATTGCGCATAATGGAGGAGATGGGAGGTAACTTAGTATATTTCTACCAATCAGACGTATGCGGCAATGCAAGCCGCGAATTTTAAAACTAGTTTATGCAATATGAAATGGAAAGATCATGTTTGAATTACAGAATAGTTTATTAAAAAGAAATAATTTATAAAATGTAATAAAATATAATAAAAATGTAATAAAATATAATAAAATAATAAAATAATTAAATATATAATAAAAATGAATTATAACAAAATTT
Source organism: Mycetomoellerius zeteki (assembly GCF_001594055.1). Classification (NCBI taxonomy): domain Eukaryota; kingdom Metazoa; phylum Arthropoda; class Insecta; order Hymenoptera; family Formicidae; genus Mycetomoellerius; species Mycetomoellerius zeteki. The sequence goes on along the minus strand of NW_017257582.1, from coordinate 18,434 downwards.
TATTACAAATATGTTTTAATTTGGTATTTTTTCCTTTTTTTCCTCTTAAAATATTTTGCTCCTTAATTTTTATGTTCATGTTTCGCAAACGGATGTATGTCCTGGTTTTTACTAAACAGTGGATTACTACTCGCGGAAATACAGTTTCATTTATTCTAAGGATAACACGGTCCGTGACCTTATTGAATATTGCAGGCCCTTTACTTAAACTGTTGCCATGGAATTTTAGGAATTCTTCTTCCATAATTTTGGCAACAGCTTGGAAATCCTCAGACGGGTAAATACAGTTTCCTCTTGATAAATATGATAACCAATGATGTTCATCGAGAGGTTGCATTGTCGCGGTAGGCTGACCAAGGTGACGAAATGAACAGCGAAATCGATGCGCGACATAACCAGCCACGTATATTAAAGCCTCAGATTCAATTTTTTGGCATGCTGTGTCTTTTTCAAATTCTTTTAATAGCTTCCACTTGTCTACCGTCGCATTATCAATATGGATTACAGTTTCTAATAAATAAAAATAATGAAATAATATTGTAATGGAAATAATAAGTAACAGTTTTACAGTACAATTCTTTTATTATTGTCCAATTATTTACAATTATTTTATTTTATACTATTTTATATTATACAACTAGCTTTATGCAACATCAAAAAATTATGCTCCCAATATGAGAAACCCTGAGAAATCGTATTAATATTGAAATAAGAAAACCTTTTTTAATGTTTTTAAAATACATTTTCATTTATCCTAAGGACAACATGGTGACCTTATCGAATATTGCAGGCTCTTTACTTAGACTGTTGCCATGGAATTTTAGGAATTAATAACTAACACGTTCTTTTTCGTTTTATTAAATGTACAGGATTACCTGTATTTTCTTTCTGTTCTTCTTCTACTTCATGCATGTCGTTAGAATTTTCTTCTATTCCTGTTTGCAGTCCTTCATTGAACATTGATATTTCTTCCATTGCGACTTCATCCTGTTCAAAAGAATTCATCAACTCTGATTGGAAAGAATCGCATACATCTTCCAAATCCATAAACGGTGTTGAGCTCATATCTGTTTCTGCATTTGTTTTTACTGATATTCCATACTCAGAATGTTTTTCTAGGATATACCATTTCAAACGTATTTGACACTGTACGGGTGACGGATTACCATGCAATCCTCCCATCGATCTGATGTGTGCAAAGAAATTTTCAAGTATATCCTGGGACAATCGTCTGGTTATTATATATTCCGGAATAAAGTTCTCGAATGTGTATTTTTCCTTCAAATGCAGGAACAACTCTTTCAGGGATTTATTAACTAATAATATCCCTTTCTGAAATGGCATAAGGGACTTTTTTCCACATACTTTCATTTTAGAAATAAACTCATTCATTCTATCGAGAACATTATCCTGGTATTCTAACTCAACTCCATAAGCACGTAAGCCACTGTGATTTCCGTATTTGGATTGTGAATTCAGAAGATCGAACCAATTATTTACTAGTTCTATCATGTCTCCCATTGCTTTCCAATTTTTATCTTCGAAAAAACCTTGTTCTCCGCAATACTTTATAGCCCTAGCATTTCTAAGGGAAAAAACTTGGGCTGCTAGTTTCACGTTTTGTCGCTGAAAGCCTTTTGCATCAAGGTGATCTCTACTTAAGTTGAAGGCTATTTTTAAATCACTTTTATTAAGATCCACTAACTCTTCTAAAATCGATTTATTTACAGTCAAACCATCTATATTGAATCCGGAATCGAATAAATTATTCCTCATCAATTTTATTAGATGAGGAACATCTGCGAACACAAAACATTTTAATGTCTCGTCCGCCGGATGTAAGAAAAAATTTTGTTTCGCCATTGTCGTCGGTGTTTTGACATCTATGGAATTTTTGGATGTTTCAATTCCAATATTAAGGCTTTTCCATAAAGCCATATTTGTTGAACCCATATCGCTAGTTACACACACAACAATGTAACCAATTTTGTACAAAGCTTGTATAATTTCAAATAAGATGGTTTTTGTCATTGGCTGAGAAAAGTCATAAAACACTGGTTGTTTCCAACTACCAAAAAGTCCTCAAGCCATTACAAATTGGCACGATTTATGTGGCCCGTACACCTTCTACTCCCGACGTTCCAAATCAATTTTATTTGAAATACATATTTCATCGAAACTTAATGCAGTCAATTTATCAGTAATAGTTAAGTTCTCTCCTTTTGTCTTCATACTTTCCAGTACATTGTGTAAAATTCCTGGTTTTACTGAAAAATTATAACTCCAGTTCCGAAGCGTTGACTCGCAAGGAAGAGGTACCTTCATAACCTCACGTAAATATTTGTATGCCCTTCCACTCTTCGATCTTAGGGCCATGGCCGATGAAATATCCTCCGCTGTCCACATAATTCGTTTCTGTGGAGTTAGCAATTTTGTTATCTGACCTGGTGTAAATACGGTACGCAGCATGTTATATGAAATTTCTTGTCCGTGTCTCTCAATATCTTTCTTCATATCTTCAGTAATTTTATCGCGGCTTTGCGAGGCAGTCTGAAGCTCCAAAATTTTATTATTGAGCTGTTTATTTACCTCGCTCATTTGTGCGAGTTTCTTATTTACTTTATGTAATTCCAACTTAAATTCTAAATATGCTTCCATGTTGGGGCTTGGCTGGACGTCCGTTTGTACAGAACTGTAAACACATAAATATTAACTGAAATAAAATTATATTAAAAAAATTATTATGTTTTAAAAAATTAATCTTAAATGGGGTATTGGGAGTCAACGCGGTAATTAGTACGCAATTATATTTAATGTTAATGATGTATTTATTTTAACATATCATCTTAAATTTATATAAACCGTTGAGAATGACTCGAAAAGACGTCGAAACATGTCCGGATTTTTAATCGAAAATATGTTAAAATAAATACATCAATAACATTAATTATAATTCCGCTCAGCCTTTGCATTTCACCAATGAATCCTTTTCAGAAGCCTTTCGCAAGTTCTTACACAATATACATACACTTCATGTAACTTGGCACTTTTCATTGTTGCATTGTGGCAACTTTCCTCTTGTATTGTCTCCGCAGTATTGTCAAAAGTGACAGAAGTAGATCTCACACTGCTATCTACCAGTTCCTCCACTTTTTCCGTAAAGAGTTCTGCACAGTTATTTTTTGTACAATTGACCAGTTCGGTATATGTTGGTATTCCGGCACAACTGTCATAATGAAATAAATGTATAATTTTAAATTGTACATAAATACAATTATTTACATATCATTAAATTTTTTTACATTAATGAAATATTAAAACGAGATATTTTTAAAAAAATCGACAGATTGACACGTTCGAACACATTTTGTCAGTTATACGATAGGGGTAATGTATGTTCATTTTCAGATCAAATGTAAGAAGGTATCTTATTGTTATGAAAACACACGGTTACCCCCTTGTAAGAGTGTAGAAGTGTATTTGTTGAGTTTCAATACATATGTGAAAGGAAAGTGACCTGTGTTTATTTGTACGAAGTGTGTCATCTGCGTTTTCTAAAAAAACTCAATAATTTTGAAACCTAATATAAAAATCACATGATAATTTTATAAAGGTGCAGGATAAATAATTTTACTGTTACAGGTTCTTATGTAATAGAAAAAAATTATACAAACTTCTTGAAGTCTATGAAAGAATTTCAAAAATTACCAGGGTACTTTCTTTTGCGGTCCATTTCTATTTTTTGAGAGTGTCCAACAATTCAGGACTCTCTTCTGTCTTTCTTTCAGCAAAATGAGATTCAGTGTTGGTAAGGACTCCTTTTTTAACCGACGAATCATACGTGGCTCAACATGTTTTAATCGTGGCTGCGTCAGTTTGTCTTCGAAACAGTCAGGTGTAAAATGAATTTCACATATTGCAGCTGAAAATAATATTTTTAACATTATTTCATTATGCACAATAATTAAATACTTCGAAGTTTACAAAAAAATAAGAAGTGTTGCTTTCATTACATATTGTATTGTATTTGCAACTGTACATTACCTTTACAAAGTTTTATATCTTCTTTTCGTCCGCACGCTGCAAGCCACTTTTGTCGCATATCAGGATCTCGCGGAAATTGGTATAATTTAATGCCTTGGGATGAAAAGTGGGATTGTAACCCACTTTTACAATTTATAACTGCACATCCAGGCATAATTTCTAAAAATAAAAAAATTAAAAATACATGCAAAACAGAAACTTGGCATCCGATTTCTTTCCAATGTAATTTCATGAATTTTCGGCGATTTTTTGAAAGTCTTTACAAAAGGGATGGTATACAATTATAACAATACTTTTTTTTAGAAAAAGCACTGACACCGATACACATAACCTGTCACCTGATCACTTATTACCTGAGCAAGTAACGAAAGAACTTCTTAAATGTTAAATCCGCTGTATAGTTTTCCGATTCCGATCAACGAAAGAGCTGAACAGCTGATGGAATGAAGCTGCCAGCCGCATATTCTTTTTATGTATTGCCGCATATATCTGATTGGCTAAACCCCCCACTATTTTATTGACTACTGCGCATCCTTCGGAATGCTTCACCTTTCTAATTCCACCATGATCGCATGTTTCCTCCTTCTACCACATAAGCTCCTAATCTAACGAGTGCGTTCGAATATGTGACGCGACAAACTTGAATAATATCGCGTTGTAACATATATATTATACACTGTCAGTACTAAAAATCTGAAATATGTGCAATGTGAAGTACAGATTTTTTAAATATTGACATTATTACATCGGCACACGGCTATAATAGTACTTGTTCTAATGTCCAATGCCTTTTTAGGTTAGAATATCTGTCAGTACATAGGGTGCTTTCAAACAAGAGGCAGATGATACAGTGTAACATAGTGAATTATATCCTATTGTTTGCTAATGTACGAAGATGACATGATCATTGCGTCACAATGTGTTGCTTGCTGGAAAGCACCAACAATGTGTCTATAGATACATGTATACATTGCACGTTTGTAACTGCTCCATCTGTTCTTGTTATTTCTAATAAAAAGAAATAAAAGTTATAATAAAATATTTAGATATTACTGATATATGTGTAATATTGTACAATATTGTATTTATGTATATCTGGAACACGGTAGTGTCTCGGCGCTAAGCCAAGCGCAGCGACACTGCCGTGCCTTCTTTACGCGAATCGACGAGTTGCGGCAGACTGAGACAATCGGATCTCGGTAACGGCTGAACTGATCAGGTTCTATATATGCTCAATCGATAGGCACCACATGGATTGTGTGATAAAAGTGCTTTTATTTTACTTCTACGGAGATATCGCGACGCAAAGTTCACTTTTTCAGATTCAGATACGTCGTTATTATTATCGTCATTATTATTATCGTCGTCATTGTCGTTGTCGACCACATATACGGAGAAGGGATATGTCTTTTTGCATCGCGTGGCACTAGATGGCGGTAAAGGATGCCTGCACATTCCACTTGATGTAAGGAGGCCCGCGGCGGTGTGCAGAGCGCGGGGCACGGGACGTTTGTCAGGCAGTCCCCACTTCCCGTGCACAAAGCTATTGATACGCTATATGACGCGCACGCGGCGCAAATTATTAATTAAAATTAAAATGAAATATTGAGATTGTTGTTGAATTGAATAATCCATTTATCTATCTATCTAAGTATTTACCACGTCGAAGAGAGGGTGTCTAGATGTTCACCGTCGAGAAATTAAGCGTCTAGGTGTTCATCGTCGAGGAATTAAGTGTCTAGATATTTGCCGTCTAGGAAGTGGGTGTCTAGGTGTTCGCCGTCGAGGAAGTGAGTGTCTAGATGTTCGCAATCGAAGAAGTGGTTTCGCCGTCAAGGAAGTTGGTGTCTAGGTGTTCGCCGTCGAGAAAGTGGGCGTCTAGGTGTTTGCCGTCGAAGAAGTGGGTGTCAGGTGTTGTCTACATGTTAAAACATAATTTGTGAACGAGTGTTTTGTACGAGTCCTAAAATGATGTTACCGAACAATAAGGAAACAATTGATACATATGGTTGATTGAAAAAAGATACGTATGAGTGTTTGTATGTTCTACAACATATTTTATCACTCATGCATTACTAGATTTAGGTTGTTAACAAGACATGAAAGCAATGGTGCTCCGATATTCACAGAACTAAATATGCAGTTTAACGAAGCAATACATCTGAGTATAGAAATATCTACTTTATTTTTAGATGTAATTTGTGACGTGTGTTTTGTACGAGTCCTAACTGAAGAGTAAGAATTTATTCTTCCGTGTTTCTTCCTAAATAGCGAAACATATGGAAGATATAGCAAGAATTATAGAAATCACAATCTTTGTCGATTTACTTGTCACTCCTATATTGCATTTAGAGCAATATGTTTTTCTACATGCCCTACGAGTGGAGATATTGCGACGCAAAGTCCGATCAGATTCGCCATCAAGAAATTAAGCGTCTAGGTGTTGTCTACAGGTATTCACCGTCAAAGAAATGGGTGTCTAGGTTCAATCAATGCGTTTTTGCACGATTTTGTATCTTAGGCTGCGATCTACTTGACGCTACAAACGCTTCGAAGCATTTGAACGACCAATCAGAACAAAGAATTTTACGAATTGACTAATCATAGAATGCTTTGAAGCGTTTGTAGCGTCATGTGGACCGCAGCCTACCTCATTGACATATAGACCGGTCTCAAGTAATGTCTTAAGATACTAATTTGGCTCTCTGATTATCAGTTCATGCACTAACTTAAGACCATTTCGAATCATGAGCAACGTCTATGGATTCCGCCCATAGAATAGAGACTACCGATGGTGGTGGTTTGCTGTACAGAAGTTTAGTGCCTGAAAGTGCACGAAAAGACATGTAAGTTTAGTTTAAAAGATGAACCACCAACCACCATACTTGGAATCGTGTACTATGTGCACTTCGTGCACTTCGATCATTTTGACGTAACATTTCTGAAATCAATTGTACTACTTTATAGTATATGTTCTGTGTAATTTAAAGTTAAATCTCACTTCTTTATACCCCATGCCAAATTAAATAAATAATGAATATTAATCTAATCTAATGATATGTATTATTTATACAAACGATTTGATATCAACAACTGTTATTTAATTCAAATGGTACTATCTTTATTATAATTTTTATACAATGAAACCTAAGTATGTCTTATCGTATAAAAACTTGATGTCAACAATTGATGCTAAGTAAGTTAAATTCCATCAAGTTAAATTTTACCGTCAAGGAAGTGGGTGTCTAGATGTTCGCCGTCGAGGAATTAGGTGTCTAGCTGTTGTCTATACATTTACACGACACCCTTAATCGGGTTTAATAATATCCGTCGTTATGAAATTAGCCAATCATAGCTGTTCCTCGGAAGAATGGAACGA
>NW_017257582.1:7608-8479 GCF_001594055.1 Mycetomoellerius zeteki | reverse complement strand
TATTATACAATCTAAGCGGTGGCTATCGATTGAGCGTATATAGAACTTGATCCGTTCAGCCGTTATTGAGATTCGATAATCTCAATCTGCCACAACTCGTCGACTCGCGTAAAGGAGGCATAGCAGTGTCGCTGCGCTTGGCTTAGCGCCGAGACACTACCGTGTTTCCAGATATAGAAGACCGTCGTCTTGATATTATGATATTACTATTATAAGACGATGAGGGGTGGTGGTGGATTAATTGAGTAATAGTAACTTTAATCGTATACAAACTTACCTTTTTAAAAAAAGGTTAAAAAAGCGCTAAGCGTGCGTGCTTCTCGTGTGGAAACTACCATTTGGACCGGTTTCACCAATGACAATTTCTTAATCGGACGTGGAACTGATGACTAATTGCGTTTGATGAAATACTTTGTATATGATACATTCCAACACAAGTTATAATGGCTTTATTCCCCTTCAAAAATTATCCCATGAAAATCATTATATCACAAAATTTACTAAATCTAATGATATATGTATTATTTGTATAAAAGATTTGATATCAACAATTGTGGCGACAAGTTAAATTCCGTTAATGTTTTTACTAAATCTAATGATATATGTATCATCTGTATAAAAGATTTGATATCAACAATTGTGGCGCCAAGTTAAATTCTGTTAATTTAATTAAATTTATCAAAATTTTATGTATTATTCGTAAAAAAGATTTGATAGCCAAATTAAATAATGAATATTAATCTAATATGTATTATTCGTACAAACGATTTGATATCAACAACTGTGCTGCCAAGTTAAATTCTACTACAAAATAAAAAGTAAAACCTAAGTGAGATACTATCTTTATTATTTACTTAATCCAAGTGGTACT
>NW_017257582.1:0-7441 GCF_001594055.1 Mycetomoellerius zeteki | reverse complement strand
TAAATTCCTCTTAAATGAAATTATCATATCACAATTCATTCAAAGACATTTTCTCTTCCAACTAAACTAGTGGTTATTTAATCACAATTTATTCAAAGATTTTCTCTACCAACTAAAGTAGTGGTTTTCTAATGGCCTGAAGAACGTTCAGCGTTTTGGCTAATTGCCGGCTTTTAGCTCAATTTCTTAATTTCATCCGGCCGTTAGACAAACGATGACGTTCGATACGCAGATTTGCCTACCGACATTAAGCGAAAGGCTCAGCCATTTTTAGCTAACGGCCTGATTTATCTATCGGCCTACGACATATACATGTATATATATAATAATATGTATAAGATTAATTGGAGTTCATATTAACTAAAGTGTCTTTTTACGTACAATATTAAAATTAAATTTTATGTCTATACATACATTCAGTATATGTTTAACACATACAAAATTCAAATATTACATATAAATAGGCAAGGTTGGCAAGTAACGCGTTACTTGTAACGCCGTTACTTTGTTGATCGTTACCTTGTTATAATAACAATTTGATAATGACATTGTGAATTTTTTATGATGGTAATGCTAACATCAGAGTTAGAAAAGTCAATAGTTACTTGTAATGGATTGAAAAAGTCATTCGTTACTGAAAAAAATAACTCCTTTGTAACGCGTTACTTTTTAGTAACGAGTAACGTTACGCGTTATTCGTTATACTTATAATTTTTTCGGTGTAACGCATAATAGTGACAAGTTACTTTTTAAAGTGACTTTTCTAACTTTAGTACAACCTTAGCGTTTAGTTAGTTAGCGTTATCGTCATAAAAAATTGCAACATTGTCATCAAATTGTTTACTATAAAAAGTAACGACAAAGTAACTGAAAAGTAACGTTTGCCAACCCTGTAAATAGGGAATATGTGCGTCAATCTCTTAGCATGAGTAACTTCTATCTATAATGTATGTATATTCAAACGTCATAACAGTACATACATATAATAATCTAATACAACAAGTGCTATTAATTCTTTTTGTTAGGCGTAGCAGAAAGAAAAGAGTAGCTATGTTAGACACGTGTATATGTGTGTGCAATATATTGACAATACATGTTACATTCGGATCTAAGATAGCATTGGACATAGAGAAAAGTGTCACTACAGCCGTATACACTAAAAATATCGTAAATCTGTAATATGCATAAAGTACAGATTTTCATTATCGATAGTGTATCTACATAGATGTATTACATATACAGGGTGTCTGGTAGCGACCGCAAAATATTTCGTGCGTGGGTAGAACAGACTACACTGAGTCGAAAAGTCCTGTACCATTTTGCGGTGTCAGCAATAGTTAAGGAGATATTAACGATTTAAAGATAACCGAATAAGAGCGTCCGGTCGGCCTACTACTGCCGAATGTACAACCCACCGGCCACGATCGCACGGCGCGCGGGCCGCTGGGAGTGGGGATGGCCTATCAGGCGCATCGTGCCGTTCGAGCTTAGTGGCTCGCGGCGGTCAGCGGGATGCTTGCCCCACTCCCCGCGATCGGTGGGTTGTACATTCGGCAGCAATAGGCCGGTCGGACGCTCTTTTTCGATTATCTTTAAACGTTAATATCTCCTTAACTATTGTTGACACCGCAAAATGGTACAGGACTTTTCGACTCAGTGTAGTCTGTTCTACACACGCACGAAATATTTTGCGGTCGCTACCAGACACCCTGTATACATGTAACTACTCCATCATTTTTTGCTATGTCTAACAAAAAGAGATAGAAATTTGTCATGCCTAAATATTTAGTTCTTACTGATACATGTGTAGTTATATATACAATATTAGGATATTGTATGTATGTACATATTATAATGTGTGACTATATACACATTACAAATAGATTTTTCCATTACTCCCTTTCGGCTTAAAACGCGTTCCCCGTCATGGTTTTTTGACTCGATCGAACAGAAAAAAATCGCAGGGAGCCATATCGGATGAATTCGATGGCTGTTGGTATTCATTTCATTCTTGGTCAAAAATTCACGGATGTTGCAAATTCAACTCCATTTTTAAAACTGTAAAAAATCGAAAACCGTGCAGAGATAGATGTACTCAAGACGGCGTAACTTTTACAAATGTCAAGTTATGGCGATAAAATTTGGTGGAAATGTCAATGATAGATGTGGCAATCTAACCAAAAAAACAGAACTCAAATCAGCTGACTCAGAGCATCACCTGGTGGTAATTCCGGGAACTTTTTGATCAAGGGGGTATGATTACATTTCTTTTTATGTGAAAATTTTGAATAAATACAATTTGGAGCTTAATTACAAATTTTTTTATTCATCGGGCATACTACTACAAACCGATGAACCATTGAATACACAATGTACGATAAAGGAAACCAAGAAATCCACTCCAAAAAATGGGTCTTCGAAAACTATCACGACAAGAAAAACGACAAAGAAGAAATTCGGAATGAACATAGCAAAAGACAAATAGATGATAAATAAGACTTCTGAATAAATATTTTTATGTTTATGATGTTTTTTCATTGTCAAAATTATTATCAAAAGAATGGATATTTTTATTTAAATAGAATCTATTGGATCTATTAAAAAAACTTATTTATATTTATTAAACATTTTGCGCCTATGTACTAGGTAATTATTTATATCTGAAAAGCTGATTCAGAATACATGACCACAAGTGGAGCAGTAGAAAGCCAAAACCGGTGCAAGTTTGATCAAAATCGGTTAAAATGCTCTTAATTACTTTATTGACCGTTTTTCATTTTCTCAGAGGTATTTCAACGTTTTTAAGATAAAGAAAATAAAATTATATCCCTCTAATTGGAAAATATATAAGTGACAGGCCTTTGTAGTAATAATTGTTTGAATCCGAAACGTTTCAAGATGGTAAAATGCTTAAGGTGACCAAAACCGGTACTTCTACTCTAGCTGTTAGGTTAATTCTTGATTCTACGGTTTTTACTGTTAACAAATTTTATAAACAGATTTTTGTTACCCCAACGGGATCACCATTATTCCCTGTTATTGCATACATTGTTATGCTAAACCTTGAAGCATTAGCAATTGAAAAATTACCGGTGGATTTATTGTTTTATTTTCGATATGTGGATGACATTATTCTAGCTCCATATATATTCATGATATTTTAAACATTTTTAACTCCTTACATATAAGAATACAATTTACAATGGAAATTAGCAATTATGGGAGAATAAATTTTTTTGACACAACCATTATATAGAAAATAAAAAAATCATTTTTGACAGATGTCAAAAGACATTTTCTGGCAGATTTCTTAATTTTAACTCGCATCATCCTCTTTGCCGTAAATTGGGCACTATTTATAGTATGGTAGATATGGTAGATATGGTATGGTAGATATGGTATGGTAGATATGGTAGATACAAAATAATAAAATCGTTACATTCTTGATTTTATCAAAAGAACTTGACGAACGCCATTCAAACATTATTAAATAATGGCTATCTTTTCTTTCATTTTTCAAAAATTGACAGAAGATTAATATTTCATATCCATAATAGCAATATCACGCATAATACTCATTTACAAATCAAAAACAAATTCTTCACAATTCCTTACGTGAAATCTATTTCTGAAAGCTTCCTACCTTTAACCATGAAATTTCACTGTAAATTAACCTTTACTATTTCGAATACTTTAAAGAAATTTATAAAAAGAGGAAAGGATCAATTTGATAGGTTGTCAGAATATTGTTTACAAATTTTCATGTGATGATTGTGATGCTAGTTATATTGGTCAAACCAAAAGAAAACTAAAAACTAGAATTCAAGAACACATGTTATAAGGAAAAAAATTGGTACTCCGACGGTCATCACTGACCATCGCATTAATTGTAACCACAATTTTAAATGAAATGACATTAAAATATTGGACCAGGAACCATCTTACAATAAAAGACTTATATCTGAGATGGTATATATAAAAAGACAAAGACAGGGACTAAACAAATAGGTAGACACAGAATCTTTGCCAGAATCATACCTACAAATTATACAATCCCTCTCCCCTTCATGATCCTCTTTCTTGTTTCTTCGCCTTCTTTTTCCCCTTCCAATCTGTTTTTCCCACTCCCCTACCCATTTCTTTCTTCCTTGAGACGGTCTTATTTCAAATTGTCTCTCGCTACCGAACATATATTTTCAATTTTATCGCATTTGGTCCAACTTATATTTATTATCAAAATTATTGCTTTCTCTGCTCGTTGTAATAAAGGTATATTAATAAAATATTTATAATAATGTTAATTGTTAATTGACTATAATACGATTGATTATTCATTTTTTAACAGAATATTATATACTGCGAATCTTACTAATACTCATGACTCATTTGAAATTGATTATATTTAATGCTTAATAAGTATTTAAAGTATAATAATTGATCATACACGGATTGGACCAATACTGCAGGATTTATTATATATTTCAGCGATCACACAAGTTTTCATTAGAGACATAATTAATTTTTTGAATTACTTCAGACCTCAATATATATTTTATTTATACATAATTTAATATTGCTAAGAAAATTTTATAACCGCCTTATTGTTACATTGAAAATTACCCGATCGGGTACGAAACGTTTGTTTGTTTGTATATGTATGATTTAACTATTGATTAAAAGTGTCTAGGCTCGTAGCCCCATTTTATATTATTATTTAACGGATAAATTTCACAACCGTGAAAAAGCAATACGAAGACACTTCACGTTCCCATGTAACAAATTAATGTCATATAGTATAATAAAACAGGAGTTTGTTTTTCTTTTAAAAATAGTATCTGAGGAAATATAACACTTCCACTGATTTACTCACGCACTTGATCGATATCAGAGTTGATACCACAAGAATGATTTATGAAGAATGATTTATGAAGAATGATTTACGAACGATTCTATTGGTTTATTATTATTAATTAGTACCGGTTAATTATTTAATTCGGAATCACTTAGAATAAGAAACACGTTACAAACACAACCCGACATGACCCGACGCGAAGATTGAGCTTGACGATAACAATTAAGCAGGTTATGCACATAACATTTACTCACGCACTTGATCGATACTCGAGTCGATACCACAAGAATAACTTACGAAGAACGATTTACGAACGATTTTATCAGTTTATTATTATTAAACATTACCGGTGAATTATTCAATTCGAAATCACTCCCTTTCTTGTAGTAAAATACTACTGAGCACTACTAGTGCACAGTAGTATTTTGAGACACTACTTCACTACTGCTGTAGTGTAGTAGTACAGTAGTGCTACAAAATATTATTGCGCAGTAGTACTTTTTTACAAGGGTATATCCGCGTCTCGGTATGATACAAAATGCAGGAAATGAATATGCGTCACAGAAACTAACTACGAATAACTTTATTTAAAAAAAAACCACTTTCGATTATAAGAGGCTCCATGAGTACACTCTGACGGAGCTAAGAGTAAGTAACAAACTCCATTTGCATACGCCTCTTTATAGGAATCCGCGTCATTTTTTCCTTACGGAAAACGAGTCCATCTCGTGGCGATACTGCGTCTACATCACTTGGCCTATACTACGAGCGTTTTCCAGGCAAGGAAATAGATCTTTTGAAACCCTACAACTTTTAATAATCGTATATATACAAATGTTTCGACACCGATTGGGTCATTTTCAATGTAAAACAACAAACACTCTTACATAAATTATCGGAAAATTCGGTCAAATTACTATATAATGTCCAGTGGAAAGTTCGGTTGTATTCATAAAATGCGGTCCATATGTAAAACTATCAAAAGAGATATTATAAAACGACAAACGCATGGGCTAAACAAACAAAATGACACAGAATCTCTGCCAGAATCATATCTAAACATTATCCAATCTCTTTCCCCCTCTTAACATTGTCCTTTGTCTCCTTCCTATTATCTTTCCTATTTCTTTGTTTCCTTTTTGTCATAACGTCGCTTGACATCGTTGAGTTTAAATGTTACATCCAATTGTATCATGGCTTATTTTTTATTAAATACAACTTTGTTATTTGCGTTTTCCTATCGGCGTCTACTTTACATCATTAAGACAATATAAGGTATATATGTTTTATTTAATTTGCATTTTAATTTAATTTACTATAAATGTACATCGATAATTTAATCTATAACGCAATGTTAATGTATTATTTATTTGTGAGATTGTAGAATTGTGAAAAGTGAGATGTGATCTCTTTTGATAGTTTTACATATGGACAGCATTTTATGAATACAACCGAACTTTCCACTGGACATTATAATTTAACCGAATTTTCCGATAATTTATGTAAGAGTGTTTGTTGTTTTACATTGAAATGACCCGATCGGTGTCGAAACGTTTGTATATATACGATTATTAAATATCTTACATTATAATTGGCTCGTTGCCCTTCTTTTATTTATTGATTTATTCTAATTGAGCCATATTAACAATTATCCTACAACTTTTGTCTGTCTTTTTCGATTGGACCTTATCCTGCGAAGATAATATGGTGATACGGTCTGAAACATCAGGTACATCCCGACGTGACCCGACTTGATTGTTATCGTCAAGCTCAGTCCAGAGTATCGATCATGTAACTTTTTCTCTAGAGCGGAAATGTGAAAAGTGAAAATTTTTATGTATGTTTGTATGAACATATGCACACATACATACAATAAATTTTCACTTTCCGTCCAAGCGAAAAAGTTACTTAATCGATACTCAGCACAATCTTCGCATTCGGCCACGTCAGGTTGTGTATGTAACGTATTTCTTATTCTAAGTGATTCTGAATTAAATAATTAACCGGTACTAATTAATAATAATAAACCAATAGAATCGTTCGTAAATCATTCTTCGTAAATCATTCTTGTGATATCAATTCTGATATCGATCAAGTGCGTGAGTAAATCAGTGGAAGTGTTATATTTCCTCAGATACTATAATATTTTTAAAAGAAAAATAAACTCCTATTTTATTATATGACATTAATTTGTTACATGGGAACGTGAAGTGTCTTCGTATTGCTTTTCCACGGTTGTGAAATTTATCCTTCAAGTTACAACAGTATAAAGACAACGAATCTCTGCAAGGTAATAACGGAGAGAGGGGGGAGATGGAGAGGGGAGAGAGAGAGAGAGAGAGCGCGCGCGTGCGCGCGCGTGTGTGTGTGTGTGCGTGTGTGGGAGGGGGGGTGTTATGTGAAACAGAATAATCCTTGTCCTTAGACAGCTGATCGCAAAGAGTCTCTCGTGATTATAATATACATATTAATTATATCTAAACACAGTTATGGTTACGACCATCGAATTAATTGGATTGATATTTTCACACATGAGAATTAATTACAAAAACTGGTTTGATTACCCAAGGAGCACAAAGTTATGAGAAA
>NW_017257581.1:0-412 GCF_001594055.1 Mycetomoellerius zeteki | reverse complement strand
GAATATTCACACAAAATTTATTTATTCATAATAATAAGAAAATTTATTTATTCATGTTATTATTTAGAGAATAGTAAATTACCGGGTATCAGATATCCAAAAAAAAAGGAAGAATAGCATGGTCCTTTAACTAAAGACAAGTAATGCATTTGTTTAAGGTTTTTAGCAATTGTTTAGCAACTTCGTTTAACATTTCTTAGCTTACTGAGTGACAAATTATTATTTTTTGTAAAGCGCGTAATTTTCTGGTGGCTTTCTTTTTCGTTTTCTGAAAGCAAATTATAAATTAAAATGACTGAAACTAAATTATAAATTTTGGAGAAAACACATCTTGAAAGTTTGTTCCTCATATATAAAATATAAACGATAAATAATTTCCCCGTTAAAATATTATATTGAAACGTAAAAAGTA
>NW_017257580.1:0-6318 GCF_001594055.1 Mycetomoellerius zeteki | reverse complement strand
TTATAAGATTAAGGCAAGATCTTTTTATTGATCTAAATATAGATATAAATTGTCGTGTACGATTCATTGCAGATTCCTAGGTCATTAAAGATTATTAGTGAGATTCATATACATATTATATAAGGACCGCTAATGTTTAACATTAGCGGTCTTTCAATCTTATTATAAATTATTATATATAAGGTTCTTATATAATCATGTACGTTCATTTAGTAATCTTGATTGATCACATACAACTCTTTTAAGATCTGGTACAAAAAACTTACAAGAATTTTCAACAGGGTATGTATAAATATGTATAAACATACATAAATATTCCTAAACATCCCTAGGGTTGTTTTCTGTTCCTGCACTGGTCGCACTAGTTCAACCTTTGAAAAACCTAGAAATCCTCCGCTCTTAAACAACGCCACTCTACGCGTCTCACTACGAATATATCTACGAAAAACTAAGAATCTCTAAGACAAACAAACCTCACTCTACGTCCCACTACGAATATCTACAAAAAATTAAGAATTTTTAAGATTTTGTCTTAATCTATGTAGTTTTTATGTACTTTTTCATAAAAATTTTTTTTCCGCCAGAGGGATTCTATTCAAAATCTGTTTCCGCAGGCTTTGCTATCAGGGATGTATAATCAATAATTATATATGAAATACGTCGTTCTATATTGAAGTAATTGCTTCAATCAGTCAGCCCTGACTTAAGGGGGGGGGCTGAGGGGGCTGTAGCCCTGTTCCTCATCTTTTTAGGAGGCCCCTTAGTCTCAGCTCTTAAAATTATATTTCATTGATAAAAGTAAATAATCTAGTACAAATAAATAATTAAAAATTTTAATTTTCCATTCCTCATACAATAAAACACAATATTCAATAAAAAAAGATACATATTTCTATGTTCTTTTATCTGGAAACGTACATTTTGGATGCACCGTGCATTTGTTTACGCAGCAGTTAGTGTAACTGTATTATTATCTTTTAACATTAGGTTTGTTCGCGTTGCGTGAAATTTTTGCACTTTTGTACTAAGTGTACATTAACTCATTTCTGTTGCCGAACATGATGTCATAACAGCTGTTCGTGTTACCAATGCAATTACACTTTGGACAACACTTTTTGCTCTTGGTCTTGAGGAAGAGTAAAAGATGTCTGAACACTAAAATGAAATTTGTTCGCGTCGTATGCTCCATGTTCCAATATGCTCCTACCATAGCTCTTACTCACTCCAACACGCTTGATAGAGTAAGTAGGAGCTATGGTAAGAGCATGTTGGAGCGTTTTGGAGCTTGCGACGCGAACAAACCTATGCTATGGTGAGTAGAATGGAAAATAAGACTTCAAAATTGATTCGGATTTAAAGCTATCCGGATATTCGTTTATCCGCGAATTACGAATAAATGTGATGCTTGAAATTCGGATTATATGGAGATTCGAATTTTCTAAGATATCCGAATTTCGATCCGAATAGTAAAAGGCGAACCCAGATCCGGTTCTCAAATTCGATTCCGGATTCGTAGTAAACTTATAGCGAATTCGGTTGGATGCATTAGTGCGGACTGAATGAATATTAAAGCTATTATATACTTATTTAATCTGAGTGTAAAAGTGAAATACAAATACTTCTTTTATTAGCTTTGAACATCTTTGTTATTATTATTTTAAGATTGAGAGTCTGTTCTAAACATTTATATTTATAAATAATATTAAATCTCTCTAGAACGTATATGTGAGAAACGCAACCTAATAGAAATAAATGCTTTTTAAACCAGGCCTGTCCAACACTTTGCTCGTGAGCCGAAACACTTCCACCTATCCACCGTCTCGGTAGAACGAGACGGAGCGAAAATAACAAAGAATAGACGCCAACATGCCATTCGAATTCAGATCTGTCCAAGCGTCGTAGAAATTCGGTAATCATCAGTTATTTTAAAAATCATTGATGATCAGATCAGGTCAAAACGTTTGATTAAAATTTTATTGTAATTTTTGGGTGTTACAGACAAGGATAATAAAAACTTACTGTAATTGCAAATTGAGAAAAGGACTCCCTTTTGGTTCCTTCTTTCTACGACGCTTGGACAGACCTAAATTCAGGCGAAATTTTGACGTCTATCCTTTGTTATTTTCGCTCTGTCTCGCTCTACGGCGAAGAGGTGGAAGCGGTTCGACTCACGAGCAGTGTTCAACAGGTCTGCTTTAAACGGTCTAGCTGGATCTTAAGTGTTTGTATAATTCTGTGCGAATTTATATTTATATTTTTTTTTTTAATTTAATTTTTCTTCAATTGTATGTGTGAATTAAAATTCAATTTTTATTATTTAAAAAGTAACTTATGCTAAAATTTATTAAATACGTCGATGTTTTCTTTCTTTCTGGATATGGATCTAAATCCGAAGCCAAATTCAGATCCGAATCTGAATTTAGATTCGAATCCAAATTCAGATCCGCGGATCCGAATAATTCGGATATCCGGATTACCCAAATTATACGGTTTTAAATTCTCGGATCGGAATCGATTTCGGATATTCGAATATCTAGATATCCGAATATTTAGAAGCCCTAGTGGAAAGTACGATGTTAAAACATAATCTCTTACAATTTTTATACGATTATATTTAGAGAAATATTGCATACATGGTGCTATAAAATTATGCAATATTTCAATATAATTATTCTATTTTGATTAATTGCTAACATATTGTTTAGCATTATATTCCAAAATACATACGATAAAGTTATAATCCAAAAATATTCGGGGACTTAGAAAGCACATCCAAAAAGGTTGGGGAATCTCCAGGAACCTCGCATATTCGGCTTATAAGGAGTACTCGAGTACTTTTTATAGAACTTCTGGATATTTTCTCCTTATAAGAAGCATATCCCTTTCGTGGCGGGACCGCATACTTATTTATTGAGTTGTAATATATTGCAATATTTTCTACAAAATTAAAATCACAATATTTTGCAATATTTACAATAAAAGATTATAATTTCAATAGTGCAGCAATATTGCTGCAATTTTTGCAATATTGTGCATTATTGAAATATTACTGCAATATTGCTGCTATATTTCGTGTTGAAGGGGTAAGTACGCGGCTCAGCCACAAGGGAGATACATTTCATTTTTTAATAAAGAGTTATTGTCAAATTGAACCATTTTGATTTGAGGATACCAAAACCACAAAGCGATAGACTTTAGAATCTGAAAAAATATTTTTTCTATTCTTAAAAACGTTTTATAATCCAGATAAATGCAACTTTTAAAGGCCCTGTAGGAAGTGAGGGGAAATTTTCAACTGGATCTTGGTATGGGTGAACAGACCTACAATTTGAGGGGAATAATGAACCATTTGAACGTTTGGAACCTTGCTAAAATCGATCTTAAATTCGAAATTTGATCATTTTTTCACATTAATCGAGCTGTATTTTTTAAGGCGTATATCGTAGACCTATACTGAATTATTGCATCATGTTCAGCGACCAAAAAAACATACAATACCACATTTCAAATCCGGATTATGCCATTTTTGCATCAAATCAACGTGTATTAAGGAAAATCGAAACTTTGATTTAAAAACCGTTCACTAGCGACCTTTAAATCTAAATATATTTTGATAAAAATTTAGGGGTATTTTTTTGGCATGAAATTGAAGCTTTTGAGCTGAGAGGCCGATTAGAAAAAAAAATGTTTTTCTCGTCAGTCTAATATACAGGGTGTTCCAAAATTTTTTGTCAAACGTTCTCGTGTAGATAGAACGGACTAAATTGAATCGAAACCTCTACCTCTTTTGCAATTTTCGCAACGGTTAACAAAATATTAATTAATTACTAAATGTCGCTGAACCTTGGTCTTCAATAATTTTTTACTCAAATATTATCAACTTTACAGAAAAACAGCGAGAGACAAAAATTGTTTATTTTCGTCTCATAAAATTCTGAGAACATTTTCAGAATTTTTTAGAATTATTTTATACCGCATTTTCCGATATTAGTAAAAATAATTGCCAATAAGAAAATGCAGTACTAAAGAGTCAATAAAATATTCTGAAAAATATTCTTAAAGTTCTATGAGAAGAAAATAAATAATTTTTGTCTCTTTCAGTTTTTCTGTAAGTTGATAGAATTTGAGAAAAACATTATCTAAAGCCAATAGAGAGAGAGAGAGAGAGAGAGAGTCGGGGGAATTTTTAGTAATTAATATCTTGTCAACTATTGCGAAAATTACAAAATGATAGAAGACTTTTCGACTCAATTCAGTCCGCTCTATCTACACAAGAACGCTTCGCAAAAAATTTCAGGACACCCAGTATATATAAATATATGTGTGTGTACATATATGTATAATTGCAGATATAGTTTAAAAACTAGCTACTTTTTTGCTAATTTTTTGTAAAAATTAATTTGATATTGGTCCATAATTTATAATTATGGATTTCAAATCGGCGTTCTATATAATTATTATAGAAATAATAATTTCTAATTATCATCCGAATTTTATTAATCGGTAGCTTACATACTCTATAACTCCAACAATTGATTATATCAAATTCTCTTACATAAAAATAAACATTATATACTTTACCCTTTTCAAGGCAATTTTTTTGTTAAATCTTTCTATAATGTAACCTGTAATCATTCCAATAATATATGGACCAATTCGGACCCATGGTGGAAAGTATAAGACATCTAGAAGTCTGTACTGTTCGTCCAAACTGCAATAATAG
The DNA here is from genome assembly GCF_001594055.1 of Mycetomoellerius zeteki. Taxonomy (NCBI): domain Eukaryota; kingdom Metazoa; phylum Arthropoda; class Insecta; order Hymenoptera; family Formicidae; genus Mycetomoellerius; species Mycetomoellerius zeteki. Next base: position 1,595 of record NW_017257580.1, on the reverse strand, counting down.
AAAAGCGTTTATTTACTTAATTATTCTCACAATTAATAACATGCTTTTCAACTTACGTTGGAACATATTCATAAATGTATGAGATATAACCGCTCAAGATGATCGAGCCTATTAAAATTATACCTAGTATGACAACAGCCACATAAAAATATCTGAAATTTGTATAAGCTTTTATTTCAGATATATGCGTTGAAAATATGTAACATTCAACAGTCAATGTTTAACTTACACAGTTGACAGAATTAAAAGCGCCTGACCAATTATAAAGAATTGCATATCGTTGGATAGATACCAACTCCAGGACAAGCACTACAAGAAAATTTCAATATAACTCGGAATAAGGAGTCTCTCTTACAAGCTTCTGAGTATGTGGTGCCCGAATGATATTATAATTAAAGCTGTATTCCAAAATTTACTGCCAGTACTGAAAATCTATAATCTACGTCACGTGCACTATAGATTTTCAGTACTGGCAGTAAATTTTGAAACACAGCCTAAATTGGCGTTCGTACCATCGTATTACGACCAAACAGATTATGTATGTACAAGATATTTCTCCACCAGTATTTCGAGCAAGTTTCGTGTGGTCTTTCCTCAATGTAGAATTGCGAAGTCTTGTCGTACCAAGCTGAACTTAATTGCACTATTCCTATTATCATTATGTAAGCCGGTGTCAACCTTAAAAGAAATTTCTAGATTTAATCTTAACAACTATAAAGAAAGTAATTATTATCTGGCTCATTGTTAAATTGAATTTTTAAATCGCATTCTCTGTTATTTTGCTCATTACTGTATCATTGATGCTGTCATGCTTACAGCGTCCCATACTGAAAGAAATCATATCACAACGTTACATGATGAAATCATGTAGTAAATCACGGTACGGATTGTTCCAAATCAGTAAGCAATTTTGTTAAAAGATGTAATTTAAAAAATCACATGATATTAGATATAATTTCATCCATTATGTGATTTTATATTTATCGAATTTTAAAGAGTTGAAGAATAAAAATGGAAGAAAAACGAACATATCATCATGTGATTTTTCAAAAAATATGTAATTAAAAAATCACGTATTGATTTGGAATAATCTGTTACGTGACTTATATGTTTTAATAGTGAATTATATGATTTCATCGTGCAACTGTGTGACGGGATTTTTTTCAGTAGGGTCGTTTTCGTTCATTGTTCACGTCAATCAAAATAACGTTAGAAACGTACCGGATATATCTCTTTATTAATCTGACAAAGAACTCGTTCAGCTTCTCTCTGTAATGAATCGGCTTAATTCGTTCCTTGTCTATTTTATTCTTTAAATATGTGTAAGCCAATAAAAATCCGCTTAAAAAGAAATAAGTATCAACCGATACGGTTCCGTTGCTTATCACTTGAAAGGGGATACCTTCAGACAACCTCAACAGCCACACTTTATTGTCTACATTTGTGGAACGACGTTCGTTATGCATGGAAAACGGAGACGTAAATAATTTCAGTTCTAATAATTTTTGTATCAATACACTTACCGAAATATTCCACCGTATAACATGCGGTATGGAATATGATTATCCAAACCATGGACAGAAATCTTATGCCGT
>NW_017257579.1:14749-15695 GCF_001594055.1 Mycetomoellerius zeteki | reverse complement strand
TCTAGTCTTCTTGGTTCTAGTCTTCTTGAATAAACCTGAGAACGAGAGGAGGAAAGTTAAGGAGAGGGAACATAGGCTGTATTCCAAATTTACTGCCAGCACTGAAAATGCTACAGTTTACGTTACGTGCACTATAGATTTTCAGTACTGGCAGTCAATTTTGGAACACAGCCTTCATCATACAATTCAACAATGACAACGCTATTTCTTGAAATGTGCGAACAACAAACTTTACATGTATTATCGTTTGTTGTTTGTAGTTTCATATTACTTGAGCTTATATCAATTTTACTCCATCTTGTCAATCAATGAAGTAACCATAGATCTCGAGGTACTATCTTAAATAACATACCATTAAACATTAGGGTGCAGTCCCATGGAGCGTATCGCGCGTATCGAAAATCTGACCAATCGCGGACGTTCCGCTATTTTCGATCCGCCGCCGTTCCGCCGAATCTATTATTGTAGCGTAATACGCGCCGAATTTAAGTAAAATCGCTTGGTCTAAAGAAGTAGTGTCATATGGCAGCCCTCGAGATGTGATATGCGTAGAATCGCAAGATTGCGTCGAAAATTGTTGCATCGTTTTTTTGGAAAGCATTGCCGGTTTCGATTATGCCTTATCTACGACTAGCTGCGTTTACCTCGTCAACGAGAACCTGAGTCATTTAAACTCAAAGAAGAAGCTCTATCTGAAATAAAAAAGAAGACAGTGAATATCTTTCACGATTCACGAATTCACGATCTTGTTGCTCCAGTTCATTAACGAGATTATTGCTTGCTCCTTGTGCTAACCATCGTTCAATAGTAAATATTCGACTGACCCAATATTTTCGTTTTCTTCTATTAATAGGTTTGTTCTCACTTTTTCTTAATATAGAATAAAGCTCATATGTTTTAATAATTTTATGATATATTTCCTGCTTGATGAAAGCATTGTGGTTGT
>NW_017257579.1:13775-14027 GCF_001594055.1 Mycetomoellerius zeteki | reverse complement strand
CTGATTGGTTACGCGGTTATGCGATACGCGATAAATACACCTCATGGGACTCCACCCTTAGAAGAAAAGAGAAAGAGACATATTTATGTGTATGTCGAACTACAAAAAAATTCAGCTGCACAGAACAAACTTGTGAAACATCGTAGGAAGAATATTAAGAAACGATTAATATGAAACCATGATCAATTTATAATACCTTAGCCCATTTTTACGTGGCTACGGTTATGCGGGATCTACAATAGAAGTCGTAGT
>NW_017257579.1:12636-13315 GCF_001594055.1 Mycetomoellerius zeteki | reverse complement strand
TATCTTCAAACATTTCTGTTTTAATTTACAAACAAGCAATCACAAATGACTTTAAAATTACTTCATTTCAAACAGTTGGAATACTCCATAGATTAAAAACCATATGAAATTCTTCTACGTATCATACAGAATTATTTATCTGAGTAATGTGTAATAATATTTTTTTTTAATTTCAGGAATAATTTTATCGAGAATCTTTCACGCAATTCATTTATGACTTCTGGCAAACAAATTGTTGTATACCAATCGGTATTTACAATCCTTTGATCCTCTAAAGCCACGGTTGCCACATGTCTGGTATAACCGAAGAAACAAGCAATCATTTGCTTGGCAGCACTGCGTGAATGAACAACTTTTGTTGGTTTCGGTTCATTTTGAAATACCCAAACAGTGGATTGTTGTTTACTTTCTGGCTCATACGAATAGATCCATGTTTCATCCTCAGTAACGATGTTGTAGACCAAATTTGACCGACCTCGGTTGAATTTCTTGAGCATTTCTTTGCCCCATTTAACACGAGCCAGTTTTTGAGCTTCGATCAAATTGTGTGGGATCCAACGACTGCAAAGTTTCCGTACGCTCAAGTGATCATGCAAAATCGTATGTATTGCTTTCATGTCAATGCCTAAGGATGCCTGAATCTCGCGGTATGTCATATGCCGATCTCGCTCAATCATTT
>NW_017257579.1:5802-12021 GCF_001594055.1 Mycetomoellerius zeteki | reverse complement strand
TGTAGCCGGACATCTATTAAATGTTTTGGTTTTACCTTGTAAGTCCGTTTCTATGAATTCGGTCGCCAGCTCATTTTACCTTTGTAACGAGCAAGGTCTAATAGGAAGTCTCGGGCTGCCGTGCGCCTTGTTGCTTTTCCTTAGATGCCCTTCCTTCCTTCGTAATGGTGTAGCCTGGATGTAGTCCTTGCCTCTTGTTGGGAATCCCTCTTTCGTTTTTAGGCAGCTTTAGGACCGGCTGCACCCTCATCAGACTTCGTTGTATCAGTTTATATCTTTGTTTCACACCGCTCGTTTATGTTATTTAAATCTCGTTTACTATTTGTACGTTTAACGGTGGATGGGTGAATGTATTATGACTCGAGTTATATAAAAAATTAAAATGTTTATTTCACAAATTCAACAAATCAGTCTCTCGGTCGCATTCACTCTTACAATATTTATCTCCCGTTCTTCCTTCTCAAACAGGGCTTGAGATCTACCCTTTCTCGGTTTACGCGCTTTATTCCAACAATGGCGTCCGTTGCTACGCAACTCTTTTCGGCGCCTTCTCTATTCCGCGTTTCTATTACTTTTATGGCCCTAATCTATTGATTATTATTGCTTCGGCCTAACGTCTGAATTAATCCGTTAATTCGTTCGTCCGATCGCGTTTTTCGCGATATTACGCAATGTTTTTTATAACCGCGCCTGTCTTCGCGTTCGCGTCGGTTCGTTGCCGGGACTCATCTTTCCCTTTCCTATGCGGTTCGTTTCCGCTTTTTCTATTCTCGCGACTGGGTCCCCGCCTCTTGGTATTATTGTGCCATTGGACGGTTTTCCGTATTGGCTTTTGATCGTTTCCGCCTTCCTTATTGTCGCGATTCGCTCCCCGCCTTCCTACGCCTAATTCCTATTGGACGGGTGCTCTTATTGGTGGTTTTCTCTAGAGGTATCTTCCTCCTTGTCTTTAGGGTATTCCCCTCTTTGTCATTCATCCTATTCATTCGAACAAACCTTATAATATAATAGTTATTTAACCTCGGCAGTTTCTGAACAAACCGAGTTACCTGATTGGCTAAAAATAAAGAATTATTACAAACTTAAATTTTATATCTCTTTCGGTAACCTATCCTATGATAATCTAAATTAAACATCGGTGGTTCCCTACCTTACCGATTTATCCTTTTGCTAAAAAATAATGTTGATTAAATTTTTGTTTTATTTGTTTATGTGGTATATAATAACCTAAAAATATGAAAAATTATTAAATTGCCGACTTATGAACTAAATAATTATAATCGATAAGCCTCTTGCCCACTTTATCGACCTCTTGATCGCGGCTAATACTAATTTCTTTTTTAGACTTAAAATTTTGTTTCGTTTATGTTATTTATACAGTAAGATAATCGTTTATTATAATAAGGGTTAAAATATGTTTTTATTAAAATAATTAATTTTTATTTTGTTTTATAATTTTTAGGTGACGTCTTCTTTCTTGTCCTCTTCTATCTGGATTTCCTCCGCTACTTCCTGGGTTTCCAAGGTAAGTATTTCCTATTGTTGAATTAAAATAAATTATAATTGTGCACGAATGTATTCGGTCACAAGGTGCGAGGAGGTTGGCGCGGGCTCCTTCAGGGCATGTGCCAACGATTGAAAGTTAGCGGCAGAAATAGTGAGGCCAACTAGAGTTAGATAGGCGATTGGTTTCTTTCAACTGTTCAAGTCGGCGAGGCCCGACCTTATTTTCCCGGCTCTCCTTCAGAGAGGACTGGGGCAGATAATCGGGCCCCTCACGAGGATGTTGAGAGGCTGTCTAGCTCTCGGTTACACTCCCCGAGCGTGGAGAAGGGCGAGAGTCGTCTTTATTTCCAAAGCGGGGCGGGCGAACCATGTCATTGTTAAAGACTTTAGACCGATCAGCTTGACCTCGTTCCTTCTTAAAACGTTGGAAAAGTTGGTTGAAGTATATATATCAGAGACTGTGTGCTGGCCTGGTATCCGCTGCATGCCAAGCAGCACGCTTACCGGGCTGGCCACTCGAGTATACCGGCCCTCCATTCGGTTGTCTACAGTATTGAATGACAACTTCAGAAGGGGCGCTTTTTGGTAGGCACCTTCCTGGACATTGAAGGGGCCTTCAACAACACTCCACATGAGGTGGTTTGTGCCGAGGCGACAAGGCGGGGAGTACCGGCAAAACTTGTTAAATGGATTCGGGGAATGCTTGGACGCCAAGTGACGACATCGCTAGGTACGGTGAGTGTCGAAGGATGGGTGGGGAGAGGCTGTCCCCAAGAGGGAGTCCTCTCACCAGTCTTGTGGTGCCTAGTAGCGAATAGGCTACTTGAAGAGCTTAATGACAAGGGCTTCAAGGTAACCGGGCTGATGACTTGGCGATCCTGATAGGAGGCCCTTTCCTAGAAACGCTCCTAGACCTCACACGAGGGGCTCTAGAAGTGATAGAGGAATGGTGTAAGAGGACAGGCCTATTGGTGAACCCGAGTAAGACGAGTCTGGTGATCTTCACACACAAGTATAAAATAGGCCCCGTGGAGGGGCCCGTATTGAAGGGAGTCAGACTGACTTCTGGAATGTCAATTAAGTATCTGGGAATTGTCCTGGATAAAAGATTGAACTGGAAGCTGCACCTGGAATCAGTGTGTAAGAAAGCCAGCACATACTTTTGGATGTGCAGAAGAACCTTTGGGCAAACTTGGGGATTGCAGCCAGACAGAGTGTTTTGGCTATACTCTGCGGTGCTCCGACTAAGATTGCTCTATAGTGCGGTGGTCTGGTGGCCAAGGATACAGCAAACCGAGGCCCGCGCATCACTGGAACGCGTCAGGGCTCTCTTCTTAAAGGGGGCTCTGGGTGCAATGAGGACAATGCCAGTGGCGGCAATGGGAATGCTGCTCGGCATAGAACCATTCCATCTCGCGATAGTGGCGGCAGGAACGGTCATGGCGTATAGGCTGAAGTGCGAGGGAAAATGGATGAGTGGTGTGACTCACACCCGGTTACCGTGGGAGCTCCAAATGGAAACCGTGTTTGAGGCAGGATAGAATGCCAATAAGGCGTGACTTTGACAGATCGTACAAGATCTATATTCCTAGCCGTGAGGACTGGGAGAGGCATGAGGTGCCCGCTATCAGGAATGGGGATGTCTAGTACACGGATGGCTCCAAGACTGATGAAGGCGCCGGTGCCGGGATCTACGGATGTCGTAGTGGAGTCAGGAAGACTCTCCCTCTTGGAGAGTTCACCACTGTCTTCCAATCGGAGGTGATAGCGATTATGGGCTGTGCTTAAACGCTAACCGCATCAGGTGAGACGGGCAGACACATTAGGATATGCTCCGATAGCAGGACGGCTCTGGGGGCATGCGTTTTTGATTCGTGGCTGGTCTGGGAGTGCAAATGTGCTCTGAACACTGTCCACGGACAATGATGTTGCTCTCGTATGGGTTCCGGGACACTCGGGAATCAAAGGTAATGAGATAGCTGATAAGCTGCAAAAAGTGGCTCATCCGCCAGGCTGACGGGACCAGAACCGGCTCTAGGTTTGCCCAGCTGCATCTGCAGAGCAAAAATAAAGGGCTGGTTACAAGACCGTCATATCAACTACTGAAAGGAAGAGACAAGAACCAAATGCAAGCAGGCGAGAGCCCTGCTGGGAGAGACGCCCAGCAGGGACCTTGCCAGGAGCATTAGGGCCTTGAGGAGAGGGGAAGCCAGGCTGGCGGTGCAGATCTACACGGGCCATGGCTTCACTAATTACCACATGCACAAGCTGGGGCACAGTGATAACCCAAGGTGCAGGAAATGCGAACACGAGAAAGAAACCTCTCTCCACGTGCTATGCGAATGCCCAGCGTATGCAGGACAAAGGCAGCTTTTTCTGGGCTCGGTATTTCTTGAGCCCAAGCAGGTATGTCAACTCCAGGTCAGGGACCTCCTCCGTTTCTGAAGGAAGACAGGTCTGATCTGATCTGGAGATAGTACGGCCGGGAAGACACAATGGACCTAGTCTGCGTGTCGTTGGCTGGCCCCAACTGGTGGCTGCCTCCCGAGATGATTATTATTATATATTATTTTGATTAGAATCCTCAGAATCATGAAAGTCGTGATCAATGTTGCCTTCATTTTCCCGATGTCTACGATAAATGAATAAAATTAAAGATAATGAAGAAGACAACAAATAAAAAAATCCTATTATAGTAGCAGCGCGAAAAAATTGCTTATATCATAGGCTCTACAACATATTGTAACAAGATATCATAATTCATAGTCTGAAGAACTGTACTTATCGTCGCTTTTGGTTATCTTTACCACTGTCCATTAAATGGATAGATTTTAGATGTTTATTTAGACTGGAGGTTGATCTACCTGTCAAAAACACCATATCACATATATTGCATGTCGCTGTAGTGTTATCTGCGGAAGCCGTACAATGTTGCCGCACCCAACTTCTTTTTCTTGACATTGTATCTAACGCTCCAAAACAATTTCTAAACGACGCACCGATTTATATATTTTTTAATATATGCCAGACAGTGATACCTACAGTCACTACACTTTATACAAAGTACTGCCATCAGAGTTAGCAGCCGATTACAATAGACATAGCTACGGTTTTGCCCCATTTCAATTTGGCTTTCACCCCCTCTCCTCTCTCTTTCTCTCCTCTCTTTCTCTCTCCCTTTCTACATTCTCTTGCTTTCTCATAATATTATATCATACACGCACGCACGCACGCACACACACACACACACACACACACACACACACGCGCGCGCGCGCGCGCGCGCGTGCGCGCGCAGAAAGATGTGGGAAATTCAAAATCAACATTCAGCCAAATTTCGGATCCGAAAGATCCGGATATCCTGTTCAATCGAATATTTTATCTCGGATCTATCTCTATCTCGGATATCCGGATATCCGGATATTCGGAAATCCGGGATAACTCGTCAACACTATTATAAATGGCGAAAGCTTCGGCGGAAAAAACTGAGGTATAAGAAGAGAGTTTGTACATAAGTTCGATGGAAAGCAGAGGGGAATAAACTGCTGCTCCGATCACGTACCGTGATCAATTTTGGAGCCATCTGTATAAAATATCGTAGATTTCGCAATAAGGTCGTGAAAGGCTTGCGCAAATACAGATTGAACACATTGGTTTGGAAGTTGGTCAAGAATATCCGGAGTAGCGTCAGATAGGGAGTGATATGTAGGAGAGATAAGGGTAGATTGAAATGAGTGTCTATAGTTAGGGAGGGTATAAGAACAATCGAGAGGGTAATGGTAAGACCACATGCGAAGGAAAATGAGGGTAGCAGGGAAATGAGTGCGCAGGTAATCAAGTCTGTCGGACCCACGGGCCAAGTCACATAGCTCGTGAAGTTTAGAGACCGCCGGGTGGTCCGTTACGAAGCAAATCTTATGAAAGTAACGCGATGCAAGAAGCCGAAACCTGAACCTGAACGGAGGCTCAATGGTCTCCGCAAAAATTACGTTGAGGGAGGTCGAGATCCGATAACCGAAGCACAGACGCAAAGACTGGTTTTAAATGACCTGAAGAACTCGAAGGCGGCCATTATCCGCGAGTCCAAAGATGTGAGAAGAATATTTGATGGAGGAAGTGGTAAGGGATAAGGTGTACAAGTAAGTGTGACCATTGAGTTGGGAAAATGGAGCATCGAAAGAGGTTATTAATGATCATGAGAAGACACGACAGAAGAGTGACAGGCAAAGCCTTATAGATGTCGTGAAGTAACGCGAGCGATTCGGCCTGGAATGCAAAGGAGAGTACTCAGTAAAGCTTTTGGATACGCAGTCGAAGAATGTATTATATTGAGTGAGAGGGTTATCAGGATTGATGAAGTTGATGGATTCGAACAATAGCATCGGCGTTGTCATATAGATATTGTGTAATGTCGGACCACTGGGATGGAGTGAGCATGATCTTGTAGGAGAAGACGTTAGCGATCATGACCAAGCAATTAACCAGGACCTCAATGGGGTGATGATCGCTGCCAAAGAGATCCGATAGGATGACAGCATCGCAGAGAGAGACCACACTGGAAGAGGCCATCGCCAGATCGATTGTGGTGGGACTGCGGGAGGGATGAGGAATACCAGGTATGTAAATATGAAATCGGAATTTTTTTATAGAAAATACACGTTTATTGCATGAAAATGATAAAAAATATTTTATTCGAAGTATTGCCCATCGCTA
>NW_017257579.1:0-4860 GCF_001594055.1 Mycetomoellerius zeteki | reverse complement strand
CGCGGTCTGACGGCAACTACATTGACAGCTATGGCCATCTATTGGTAAATTCCGGTTTCATATTTACATACCTGGTAAAGGTAGGAGAGGATGAAGGATTAAGAAGAATCAAATGTTGATCGACGATGCCCTCGTCGAGGATCCGCCCAGCGGTATTAGAGCGAACAGCCCCCACAGGGGGTGATGGGCGTTGAAATCGCCCATGAGAATAGCGGGGTCATGACTACCAACAAAAGAGATGAGATTGGAGAGTGCAGCCCTCGAAGCAGGGAGGTTGGGGTGCCTATACGCGCCAACTAAAACAAGATGAGAGTTGTTGAGAGAGAGAGAGAGAGAGAGAGAGAGGGAGAGAGAGAGAGAGAGAGAGAGAGAGAGAGAGAGAGATTTTTTGGGCCTCAATAGAGCAATCAAGATAAGAGATGAGATCAATAATAGCATAAGTAATGGGATTACGAATTAGCACTAGCATACCTCTTTTACCAGATGAATTTGCATCAGTGCGGACGCAGTCGAATCCATGGACACGGAAATCTCGGTCCCCCCCCAGCGCAGGTCTCTGCTAGAAAAATAATATCATAAGATTCTGCCATCTTGTCACCCTCAGCCTTCTTACCCAAAGCCCCCCGACAGTTCCAATATAACAGGCGCAAAGAACCCGATGCGACCACAGTGGAGCAAAAGAGTCCGGGCAAGTGATGTTAGAAGGAATTAGCGTCAGTGAGCGATTGGAGAGTATTCAAAATGTTTTGCAATCCAGTACTGAATTTAGAATTTTTAAGAGGGTCAGGAATATTATTAACCATTTGAAGGATTTGACCTCTATAGATTCGATACAATTTGAATTATGCAAAGAGTTGATATCCGAATCAAGCCCGCGATCGTCTTTAGATGGAGATCGCGAACGCGTGCGAGACAGCGAGGAGGCCGGGGAATCGGGAGCCCCCCCGACCCACGCTTATCTTTCTTTTTCTTACCTCTCTTCTTAGCTTTGTCGGAATCTCTACCTGATTTCACGGAATCTGATTTCTTAAGGAAAGAGAGAACATAATGTGAATGATCTATGCAAAGCCTGATGATTGGAAATCAAAAGTCGTAGAGGGAGGTAAGCCGGAAGGGGAAGAGGGAGGTGTATGAAGAGAGGAATTGGGGGAAGAGAAGAGGGAGAAGGGCAGGGGAGAAAGAAGTAGGAAAATTATGGGTAGGGGCTTAAGGGAGATCATTGCATTAGGCATTCTACCGTTGGGAGCGTAAAGTGCCGAATTGTGCAGTTCCCGAAGATCATTTTTAGAGTTATTGGGGGCGTATCCTGTAGAGGTATAGTTATGTGTGGGACTAGATCTGGCATTAAGAGAAGAGACTGTTCGACACCCAATTTTCTTCGAGAGAATTGGCCTGAGCTTGGGATCGTGAGGGAACTGAGCGTACAAGGTCGGCATATGTGCAGCCGTCTGCCCGGTAAGTATGAGCATGCTCAGGTATGTCGCCCAAAACGTCGTAAGGATTAAGGTCCTGATATGGGTGAAAGGAGCGAGGAGATAGGTGGATTTGGGAAGAAGTGGAAACTTGTTATTATTATTGTTATTAAGATAGGGGAGTTAAGGAGGGGGGGGGGGTTAGAAGTCATACCAAACCTAGAGCGAGCCTCGAAATATAATACATTCTCAATGGCAGTGTAGGCATAGATTTGTTTCTGACGTACGTATACAGAGCACTTAGGGGAGAAAGGGAGATACTCTCCTCCACAGTTACAACATAGGGGAGGCATTTGTTTGCGGAGGCAGTCCTTCGAGTTGAGGTGCCTATCGTGGCCGCATCGGGCACAACGAGGCCCTTGCATTCGGCGCTAACATGCTCGTAACGAAAACAGGAACAACACATAAGCACTCTAGGAAAATAGGGAAGAACCGGGAAATTGACGTATAGGAAGGAGATCGCACGCGGTAAGGATTGACCTCGGAATCTAACCATAACAGTACGTGAGGGGATGGAAATGAGCTCACCGTTCTTGCGCTCCCTAATATTTAGACACTTAACAGATACAATCTTACAGGACGAATTGAATTCATTAAGAATGTCGTTCTCAGACACATCTAATGGGACGTTTTTAATAACCCCGGTGCGCATAATACGGAAAACAGGAATGGAGGCCACTTTCCCTAAGTAGAGGGTGATCGAGAGCACGATTAGTCGTCGATAAATTTTTGAAACTTATCGCGACCTTGTTGCGTCCGGAAGACTTGACATCAATAACCTCATTACCCGCAATGCGTGCCATGACACGCGCAACCGCGACCGATCCCAAGCGAACGTCCCCGTCATCACCGCCGGAAACGCGACGCACGAAGATAATATAGGGAGGTAAATCTCCATTTTCGTACAATATACGTTCCCCCGGGAGATCCGGGGCCGGACTCCGCGAGGCGGGGGGCACGGCCTTCGGTAGGGACTCCCCGGCGGAAGGCTCGTCATCATGGGGATGCTTGAGAGACAAAGCCCCCCCCCGAGAGCAGGCGCCCGCCCCCACCATCGGCGACACCCCTGAAAGGGCACCCACCGAGGAGGGCGAGGGGCCAACGCGCGCGGGACGCCGCGGCAAGGCACCGTCGTCCTCGCTGACCTCTATAGATTCGATACAATTTGAATTATGCAAAGAGTTGATATCCGAATCAAGCCCGCGATCGTCTTTAGATGGAGATCGCGAACGCGTGCGAGACAGCGAGGAGGCCGGGGAATCGGGAGCCCCCCCGACCCACGCTTATCTTTCTTTTTCTTACCTCTCTTCTTAGCTTTGTCGGAATCTCTACCTGATTTCACGGAATCTGATTTCTTAAGGAAAGCGACAACAAAGGACTGATGGGTCACTTACGTCGAGGAGGCTCCCGACGAGTTAGTCGCGCGACCGGCATGCTCGAAAAAACTATTGAAATCCTCAAGGGAAACCGAACGATGATTGTTGGCCAATGGCGGACCACCACCCGGATCGGGTGGATGAGAGGATGCCCCGGGCCTCTATTCTGTAACTCTTAACGCAAATTTCGTTATCGTTATAACGTCGTTGCGCATTACCATGATAAAAAAGCTGCGCAACGTGTTATAACGCTAACGAAATTTGCGTTAAGAATAGCCCTGCCGGTCTGCATCGCAGACCCGACAAACGAATTCGGATAACGAGGGCATCAGTAAAGTGAATAGGTACAAATATTCACAAGAAAAACCCCTTAGAACATGTACAAGGAGAATAAAGCAAGCTAAAGCTCAAGAAAAAAAAATGTCGTATCGCGAAGACGCAGAAGGAATGGAAGGGTCCACACTAGTCGGCAGCTCGCAAGCGAAACCATCATTGTTGTTTAAGTGAATGTTAATTAAATATGGACAAATGCACATCATGTCTGAAACGACATGCACCCCTAGTTTAACAAAATTATCTATACAATATGACTGGCTGTCTTTAACAAATTTTAATTTATTATATTAGTCACTATTAATATTTGCTTTAGGAAATTAATGAGGTGGTATTCTGTATAAATAATGACAAACATATCTTTTACTTAAAAAACCATTTCCTTATATTTATCGTGATAACAATATCTTCTACAATCTTACTATCTGCAGGAAATGGTCTCGTGGAAAATCTTATCAGAACAGGTATATATTATGTATTGAGATTCTGTTGATTACAAAATTCATTGTAATTGTATTTTTGGTCGTAATTTTTTCCATCCAATCATTTACTGCAACATGCTAACACCTAATTTGCGAATCTGCTTTTCAATGGCCTAGTTTACATCATGCACTTGATACGCGTATCAGGTACTATATTCGTATCAAATTCATACAACATTTAGTACGCACGATGTAAACGCTGTCGGATTATTTTGGTACGAGTGGAGCTCGTCAAGTAAGAGTGGAGTTCAGTAGAGTTCCGATCTAGCAGCGGTAGGGTGCAGACGTGTTTTATTTGCAGAAGTGTTTCGGAATACTAGTTTTTTGTGCGGTTAATTGCTTTTTCGGGCGGTTGATCTTACACAGTTCTTCTCAGGACTTGGTTTTTACGGTTCTATCTTTCTTTCTTAATCCGCATTATCATATTATCTGATTTTCAGTATAGTATATTATAGGACGCCATGGCCTGTGCCATGGCCTGTTCTCGGGGGGGGGGGGAGAGGTTTTGGTGGTGCTTCTTCTTCCCTTAATGCGTCCTTCGCTTTTAATCTCCCAACTTTAATTTTGAACTCTTCTCCTCCTATACCCGTTGATTCTGAATCATCTTCTTACCCCCTGCCTAGTGATCAAGACACTCAGAGTTCTCTTGAGAATCTCTTTGTTGAAGCGGGTATCGCGGCGCCCGATTCTGTGCGCTGCAAGGCAGGCCCTGCTATCTTGTCTACACCTGCAAGTTCTTTACGTTCGGATGTATCAATGGAATCAAGTCATCGCCCCACATTGATGAGTTTCAAGCAACAGCTAGGAAACGTCCTTCACACAGTTCTAATGTTGACGATCCAGAACAAATCGAACTCATCATTCTCGCTAAAAAGAGCGTAAGCGCGCCAGGCTCTTTGTCCCATCCACATGTACAGGCAAGTGGTAGCAAAAAAACAAACAACGCATCGCAAGTAAGCCTTTCCTCTAATGAGAGTGTTCCTCTAAGATACGATTCCCGAGATAACGGGCCTTACGTGATCTACGTATATTCTACCAACAGAAACAACGTGTTACACCACACCTTAGTTAGTAGGATTATTGCTAACGCTTGTATTTCCGATATCTTAGAAATTAAGAAAGTTGGCAGAGGAAAGGTACTGATTGAGGTTAAGACAGCCGCTGCATCTACTCCCATCACGGAGTGCCACCTTGTCG
>NW_017257578.1:127783-128199 GCF_001594055.1 Mycetomoellerius zeteki | reverse complement strand
CCAGCCGTAGATTTGAGTGATGGCGTAGATGGAGTGATGGCCGTAGATTTTCTCCTTTTCTTCTTCGCTCTCGCTTTGTTGCTTATTTCGCCTTATCTTCACAGCGGAGTTTACACGCTTCGTCTTATAATCGGTGTCTCGCTTTGCGCGTTGTTTCGTATCCTTGTCGGGCCGTCCGTTCAATGATCAGCACTCGCTTCTTTTATGTCCCACTCTTTTGCAATACGTGCAATATTTCTCTACTAAATTTACACTCGCTGGTTTATCGGCTCGGGGCAATGAAAATCTATTCGCGTAACGATTTGATCGACAATCTTGCCCGTAATGGCCTACCTTTCCGCATTTGCTACACTGTATGCCCGTGTTTTTTGAGTTTGGGTTTTGACCGTTCTTATGACGTTCGTTATTATTGGCTC
>NW_017257578.1:122349-127386 GCF_001594055.1 Mycetomoellerius zeteki | reverse complement strand
CCTTTTAATTTGGTGTTTAATATTTCTTCCAGTAGGGCTGATCTTTCCGCGTAATTAATTTTTTCCATGGCGTACGTACTGGCGATTATAAATTCTTGCATCTTCTGACGCGAATGTCCGTCTATTTCCGGTATCAGACTCCGTGCATCTTTTAGACGTAGGTATCCCACGGGTCGATCTCTTAATTCGCGTACGTCTGTCTGTGTTCGTCCGTACGTTACGTTCAGTGTTTCGTTTCGATCGTCGGGTCGCGCAAGTCGAAAATTGTCATAATCATAGTGCAAAATTTCTATCCTACTCATTCTATCTTGCAAGCCCGTAATTGCTTCGAACATTATGTCTAATAGTTCCTCTTGTCTATTTCGAATCGGTTCGGTTGATGCGTGCGCGTGTTCACCTACATTATTTCTGAGACGATTTATCTCCGCGTTCGCTACTGGGTAATCGTTTAGGACATCACCGTTCCTGCGCGGGGTCGACGGTTGCTGCGTCGCCATATTTCCTGATGCTGAATTTGCGCGTGCGTTTTCAAATAAATTACTCTCGTACGAGATTAATGAGAGTTCTCTTTGTTCGTTCCTATTATCGGTTAATAAAGATCTAAATCCACGAATGGGAATACGCGCTCGATAACGATATTCGGATGTGGTTCCGAATCAGATGCGCTGTCGCTTGAGTATCGCGATTCTAACACACGGCGCATGTTGTTGCCTATGTCTCCTACGGCTTCTTCGACAATACGCACAGGACTTAATTGACTAATTCTCGTCCGCCTTGTGCAGGTTCGCTGTATATGCATGAAGGTGTCGAGACGTTAACCCTATTTTGGTTACTTTCGCTTCCGGACATTTATCCGTTACATAAAATTTTTCGGACTAACATTAACGCTGTTAATCGCATGTCGCTTGTAGTTCGCTGTTTGCTGAGTCACCGTTGTGGTAGGTCGCGCCTCTCAGGTTACACTGTTATCGTCCTGGTCATCGGCTGCTATACCGGGTGCTCGCTTGGTGCTGCGATCTGGCTTCTGTTTTCCTTGGACTGCTTCTTCGTCCTTTTCAATTGATCCACCTTATTTATAGGCTGCTGTCAACAGGCTTATTTATAGCTGTCAACGCTTCCGAGTCCTAGTCAGCTGCGTGGATCCCATCGCTGCCACCAATTTGTTGTGCCGCTACTACCACGGCACGGTTCGAGGATCCACAAGGACTTGGGAGCACATTAATAAACGTACTAACTTCTGTATTTTTTATTAGAAATATATATTTATTTTCACTCTATTTCACAGTGTCACATTTAATGGAAATCACAATCACTTAGTTGTAACTGCATCGCGATATACGTATATATTTTTTAATAAAGTCGACGGACAAAGTAACGCGACGTCTTTCGTTGTAAATTCTGACCGATGACCGCGTCCGCGATCGCGCTTTTATCCCATATTTTCGGGGCAGCCTTGGGCCTTCCGAGTTGGCCCGTCAGCGTTCCGCTTATCGAACGAGGCCAGCTTCCGCGCAACTTGAGTCCGCGTTTCTATAGTTTAATATTTATTTCCGCTCAGGATCTTCTTTTATATTACTTTAGTTTGATAATTTAGGCAATCAGTTAATTTCATATCATTTATTCCATTATTATTATCGGCACGTTCGTGGCGCAATTGTCACTTGTGCAATTCAGCACTCGTGACAGGAATAAACTCATTTTATTATATACATACCGGTCCATTGGCTTTTCAATCCGTATTAAAAAAGAATGTCTATACACATTTTATTATACTACATGTTATAATCAGAATTCTATGTTCAAAAGATTTGAAGGAGTATTTAAACTATGCACAGGATCTGATTATTTTTTTTATTAGAAAATTTATACAACTTTATGGAATTTAAAATGTGTCACATA
Source organism: Mycetomoellerius zeteki (assembly GCF_001594055.1). Classification (NCBI taxonomy): domain Eukaryota; kingdom Metazoa; phylum Arthropoda; class Insecta; order Hymenoptera; family Formicidae; genus Mycetomoellerius; species Mycetomoellerius zeteki. The sequence goes on along the minus strand of NW_017257578.1, from coordinate 125,487 downwards.
ATATCCACAATCTCGTACATCTTGTTGACGATGTCAGAAAATTTAGACCACTGGACAATTTCAGTGCGTTCAAATTTGAAAATTATATGCAAAAATTAAAAAGGTATGTTAGAAAAGCTGATAAACCTTTGCAAGTTGTACGAAGATATGTTGAACAAGAAATAAACTCATCTTCTGTATCCTCAACTATTTTATTAAATTCTGTTCTGACACATTTAAATTTAATGTCTTTACATTATGATGGTCCGCTTATACTTGATTGTAAAAATCCGCAATATAAAATGGTGAGGTACAATGAAATTGTAATTAAAGCAGAGTCACTTGCGGACAGTTGTTGTGATTTGAATGATGGTACTATTGTTTCTGTAGCAAATATCGCATATTGTACAAAAAGAAATGTTCCCGTAATTATTGGTCATGAATTGGTGAGAAAAGAAGATTTATTTAATGTTCCTTGTCCATTTTCGTTGTTGGAATTTATACTGTGCATTTATGCTCAGATCTAAAATCGTGGCTATTACAAGACGTCATAAAAAAATATATTAAATTACCATATGAAAAAGACAAATATGCAGTTTTTCCACTGATACACATGATGTAATATGTATCTTGATACAAACAGAATGGCCCAGAAATTTTATGCAGTCGTTGAATTTGAAGATGGACTTCAAGTGGTTCCAAGTACATAATTGGTTAGACATAAATGTGAAAGCCGTCATAAAAGCCGTGTGGCCACATTTCCTTAGCGATAGCAGATATTACAAAGCCGTAAAATGTATGGAGATACCGGAATCAACTTGGAAACAATATACCGTTTTAAAAATCTATTGGACATATCGTAAGTAATGTGATATTTTTTTCTGAAGTATTATTATTACTTTTCACATGTAACCATGTATAACATATTATATTTTTCTCTTATAAGTATTATTATTATTTTCCGCATATTCCATTGATATATTTTCTGTAAGGTTTTTTTTATTAATTAGAAAAATAACGTTAGTTGCGTTTCATTGTATGTGTCGTAAATATGCCTAGTAAGATTGATAGCGCTGTAAGTAATCTTAATGCGTTCCGTAACAAATCAACTTATATTATGATTTTCGTCTGCTTTGTCTTGGATTTTATCAATTTAATCTTTGATTAATGCTACTAACCTTCCAACTAGAAATAATATTTTCAATACATGTAACGAAATGTACCCATTATATATCAAGTTTTTATTACAATTTTATTATTATTTTGAAGAAAATTATGAAGTCGCAAGAAGAAAATTGAGACAAGCTGAGGAAATATCCGATCTTAACACTTCTGGTACGGAACAAGAAGAAGTACAGAAAAAGTCTAGGAAAATCAGAGCTGCTAGAGACTTGGACGTACGAGGGGCACTACTTATATTTTGAGCCTTGGCAACACTGAGTGTTGTCAGGTGCCATCTGACGTTTCCACTAGAAAGTTTGACATTTTTGACCATAACCTTCTTCAGAACGTTTTGTTATTTGAGCGCGATTTGTATTGTTTACAGTCACTTGAAAATTGTGTCTCAGCGAAAAAATGGAATTAACTCGTGAAAATTTTCGTTCAATGATTTATTATGACTTTCGACGTGGATTATCAAGACAGGAGTGTATCGATCAACTTACTTCCACTTTTGGCGATAAAGCCCCATCCTTTGCCACTGTGAAACGCTAGTATAACGAATTTAATCGTGGTCGCCGTTCGCTCACCGACGAAAGTCGTGAAGGTTGTCCAAAATCAGTTGTGTCAGAAAACATTGATGCTGTGCAAAAACTAATAATACAAGATCGTCATGTGACATACTGTGAGATTGAGACAACCTTAGGCATTAGTTCCACCAGCATATATAAAATATTGCATGATCATTTAGCCGTAAAAAAGGTTTGTTCTCGTTGGATCCCACATAATCTGACAAAATCTCAAAAAGATGCTCGTATCGATTGGTGCAAACAAGTGGTTCGAACGCATGCAAAAGTGTATAGATCATAAAGGAGAATATTTTGAAAAACAATGAAGTCATTTTCAATGACAAATTACTGTTTTTTTATTATTAGGCTCAAAATATAAATAGTGCCCCTCGTATTAACATGCGAAGAAGAGTCAGCAGATGACAATAATTTTACGTTAGATGTTCCTAAAATTACGGATGTTTCCATCGAAAGAGGTAATTCTATAATTGTGGATATTACACAAGAATCACAACTCCCACAAATTGCACAAAAAGGTAACAGCACAATGCTATATTATGCCCGTACTGCATGTGTTATGCCCGTATCGCATCGTCGCCCGACGTTATACGTCGGAGTTCGCCGTCATCAAAGGAAGAAACGCGTTGCCTGGCAACAAGCTGTCGATGTTTAAACAGATTTGGAGAGAAGCTGTCGAAACGATCGGACGTGTCTTCTCATCCGCAAACTTATACCTCGTTCTTTGTGCTCCAATACGGAGTATTTATGTGTTCTCTTGTGCAATAAACGTTTCTTGTTCCTAACGACATACTCGTGTACTTCATTCCGGCGGCTCGGGAGTGCGCGTTCGCGACGCGAACGGATTCCGCGAGACGGTCGTGTGTACGAACTGACGGACGGACATAACAATTTGGGGGCTCGTCCGGGATAATTCGTCGAGACCGTGGAATGTTACGTTCTCCAATCGCCACCCGAAGCAAGATATCAACAGAGGATTTAGAAAGTGCATCGAGGGCCGTTACGGAACAGAGAATTCCACCGATGGAGCAGTCGTTGGACACGGCAGCACAGGAAATCTCTCCAATGACGCTGATATTGCAAACGGTTCTGCGAGAGGTACAGCTACTTCGCAAGGAGCAGCGGCGTACCAGAGAGGAGCATATGGAGTCGACACGACGGAGAGAGGCAGAGATCAGACAACTTCGAGAGGAGCTACGCAGCGTAAAACAGATAAGTCCTTCCATGAATAAAAATATTGTCACGGACGCGGGTGATAGTGGTGACGTGCATCTTCCGGAGAGGGACGGGTGTGCCGTAGGTGCGAGTGAGCGCGTCGGGTGTGCCGCGAATGCATGCGAACGCATCGAGTTTCGCGCTTCTTTTCGCGCTGTGTCACGGCCGTCGTCGGCCGACGGAAGACTCGCGGACATGC
>NW_017257578.1:113750-122152 GCF_001594055.1 Mycetomoellerius zeteki | reverse complement strand
CCAATTTTCAAACTATATTTTTAACGTATTGGCTCTTACTTTGCCCTTTAGTTATTGTTTTTTATTTTTTATCGCGGACGTGCACGGGTGCGTCGGGCCGCGTGCTCCGCGTCATACAGAAACGGGTTTTAGGTTAAAGCCTGATACGTTTGACGGGAGTGCCCCTCTTCGAGAATTTTTCGCCCAATTCGATTTGATCGCGTACGCGAATTGTTGGGAAACAAGAATAAAAACAGCTGTTTTGGTTTCGTGCTTAAGAGGGAAGGCGCGTGCAGTATTAGAAAACATTCAAAATTTAGAAGATTTAGAGTACGCGGAATTGAAAGCAAAATTAGAATTGCGTTTCGGAGAGGCACACTCATTACAAAATTATTACACACAATTAACAAATAGAAAACAAAGATTCGGGGAAAGCATAGCGGCTTTCAGTTCAGAAATTGAGAGGTTGGCTCGAATGGCATACCCGGAATGCTCCGATTTGATGCGCGATAAAATCGCTTGCGCGCAATTTGTTTCGACCCTGTCCGACGGCTATGTAAAAAGGGCATTGCAGATGGAAGGGGTCGCGTCTCTGAGATTAGCCAGAGAGAACGAAAACGGTTCAATTAATTCAGGAAACTTGTTTCAAAAATAAGGGGGAAAATAATTTTCATTAAGAAAATAGAAAAAGGAAAAATTTCAATGAAGGGAGAGATGATTCAAATGAAATTAATAAAAAAGGGGAAGATAATAAAGAAAAGAATAGTAAAACTAACAAAAATGGAAAATTTTTCAAAAATAAAAGCGAGGTAAAAACTGGAAATAGAAGGGAATGTTGGGAATGTGGCAAAGAAGGCCACTTCCGCTCTGAGTGCCCTGGTCGGACGGGGGCGGAAAACGTGAATTAGTCGAGCTTGGCGGGGGCGGTTCGACTAGAGGGAAAAATGACCCGAATAATAATCGCACTATTATTAAACAATGTACAATTGATAATGAAATTAATATGGATAATGTTACTAATAAACATTTTTACAGGACTTATGAGACTAATTGTAAGAATAATAATAATGATCTTGATTATGTTCGATGTTCTAATATTGTTGATGTAAATAATTCATGTACTAATCAATATTCTTACAGAATGAATAGAATAGATTGTAATTTAGGAGATTTTTATTATAAGGGTGAGGCAAATGGCAAACCCTGCATTTTAAAAATAGATACAGGCTCCGATATTTCGATCATAAATGAGAATTTTATTAAATATAAAGGGCCAGAAAGAAAAATAGTTAATCGTAATATTAAATATCCTACGGGAGAGCAAGTGTTTTAAATATGAAATAGCGGTAAAGATTCGACTTGCAGAATACTCTTTAGAGGTTCCGATGCTAGTTGCACGAATAGAAGACGATTGTATACTTGGAGTGAACTTCCTAAAATTACTTAATTTACAAAATATTTTTTATTTGATTTTTCGAAATCCAACTGAAACGGCCAATGATTTAAAATGTTTTCGCATGAAAGATGTTGCCACCGTAAATATTCCAGCTGCGCTGAATACAGCTGCGCTTTTTAAAGAAAGTTGCCAATATCTGAGCGATTCTGAAAAAGAAGACTTTGGCAGCTTTCTGGGTGAATTTCGTTACGTGTTTTCAAACGACATCATTGCGGGAAATTGCAAATTGGGGGAACATGTTATTAATGTCAAAGATTCTCCCTCTATTAAACAGGTGCCTCGCCGAGTTCCCATTCAAAGGAGAGAGGAAGTGAATAAAATAATAAAGGAAATGAAGGATCAAGGTGTTATAGAGGAATCAAATAGTCCATGGTCTTCACCAGTGGTTCTAGTTAAAAAAAAGAATGGAACAACACGATTTTGTGTGGACTATCGGAAAGTGAACGCAATCACAATAAAAGATTCATATCCTTTACCTAGAATAGATGATATTCTTGACCAGTTATCAGGTAATGTTTGGTTTACTACCTTAGATTTAAAAAGTGGGTATTGGCAAATAAAGATTCGCACGCAGGATAAAAAGAAAACGGCCTTTTCAGTTGGTAATGGTTTGTGGCAATTCACGGTTATGCCCTTCGGTCTTTGTAATGCTCCGGCAACGTTTGAGCGAGTAATGGAACAGATTTTGAAGGAATTTCTTTTTAAGATTTGTTTAGTATATCTGGATGATGTAATTATTTTCGGAAAGAGTGTTGAGGAAATGTTGTTGAATTTGAGGAAGATTTTTCTCCGCCTTAGAGAGGTGAATTTAAGAGTGAATCCTAAAAAATGTGTCTTCTTTAGTAAAAAGATAAAATATTTAGGACATGTGATATCGGCAGGAGGTGTTTCCACAGATCCAGAGAAAATAACGGTTGTAAAAGAATGGTCAGTTCCACAAAATAAGAAACATTTGAGAAGTTTTCTAGGATTTTGCTCATATTATCGTAAGTTTGTAAAGGATTTTTCTTCTCTAGCAAAACCGTTATATGCTTTAACGGAGAATCAGTCGAAATTTGTGTGGGAACAAAAACATCAGGAATCTTTTGACAATCTGAAGCGGATTCTTTCTTCTCCGCCAATACTAGCGTTCCCTAGAATGGAGGAAGAATTTATTCTCGACACGAATGCTTCAAATCAAGGAATTGGAGCAGTCCTGTCGCAGAAACAGGAAGGCGTGGAAAGGGTCATTGCATACTTCAGTCGAATACTTAATAAAGCCGAGAGAAACTATTGTGTTACGCGACGAGAGTTTTTGGCAATAGTGCAGTCGGTGAAAGCTTTTCACCATTACCTGTACAGGCGGAAGTTTCTGGTGCGAACAGACCATGTTTCTCTCAAATGGCTTATGTCCTTCAAAGATTTGGAGGGTCAACTGACACGATGGGTGGAAAGACTACAATAGTACGATTTCGAGGTAACCCATCGTAAAGGTCTCTCTCATAAGAATGCTGATGGACTGTCGAGACGTCCGTGTGCGAGTGACTACTGTCGACATTGTACAAATGTAGAGTTGAAAGATGTCGACAAACAAGAAAATCTAGCTAGACGTATAGTTCTGATAGGGAAGAGTTCCATGGACTGACGTAAGGAACAGTTGGAGGATCCATCTATTTCCTTATTCTTAACAAAAAAAGAGGCGAGTGAAGAACGTCCTCTGCGGCGGGAAGTGGCAGCGAGGGACGTTTCCACCAAAGTCTATTGATCCTATTGGGATGCTTTGATCATAAAGGATGGTGTTCTTTTTAAGAGATGGGAGGCTCCGAATTTAAAAAAAGAAATTCTTCAACTGATTGTACACAAAAGTCAGATCAAATTCTGGAAGAGGTGCATAATTCCTCTACGGGAGGGCATTTTGGTGTAAATAAAACGTTGGATAAATTACGAAAACGTTTTTATTGGGCAACATGTAAACAAGATGTAGAGGAATGGTGCAGGACCTGTAAAGAAGATACAGCAAGGAAAAGTCCTCCTGAAAAAGGAAAATCTCCTTTGCAGATTTACAACGTGGGGGCTCCTTTCGAGAGAGTTCAGATGGACGTTCTTGGTCCTTTGCCCATAAGTTCTTCAGGAAATAGGTATTTATTAGTTGTTGTAGATTGTTTTTCTAAATGGGTAGAGGCTATCCCTTTAAAAAATGTTAGATCAAAAACTGTTGCAGAGATATTCCTAAATCAGATTATTTCTAGGCATGGAGTTCCTCTCGAGGTTCATACTGATCAAGGGAGAAACTTTGAGTCACGAGTCTTCCGTGAACTGTAGCATATATTAGGAATTAAGAAGACAAGGACGACCCCCTTGCATCCACAGTTAGATGGGCAGGTAGAACGGCAGCATCGCACAATTTCAAATTATTTAGCGAAATTTATCTCAGAAAACCAGAGAGAATAGGACAAGTGGATTTCACTTTATTTACTGGCGTATAGAACCTCCAAACATGAGACCACTGGTTTCTCCCCAGCGGAGCTATAATATATGTCTTGGACAGGATCTCAGATTACCAATGGATTTGTTACGCGGTAGCTCACCTGTTGTTGAGAAATCAGAATCATTGGAAAGTTATTCCACTAGGGTAAAAAGAAAGTTAGACGAAATTCATGAAAACGTAAGGAAGCGATTAGATATAAAATCTTCGCCGACAAAATCCTGGTATGATCAAAAGACTAGGCAAATTCAATTTAAAGAAGGGGAGAGAGTTTGGTTATACAATCCTCGAAGAGTGAGAGGGAGGGCTCCCAAACTACAGTGTAGTTGGGAAGGTCCATATTGTATAGTAAAAAAAGTTAGGCGATGTGGTTTATTGTATTCGCAAGTCGAGTAGACATAAGAATAAAATTGTTCATTTGGATAGACTGGCACCTTATTTGGAAAGATAATTGATTTGCTAGAGGAATATCGGGGACCGAATATCTATAGATAAAATTAAACTGTCTTTTAATGTTAAGTTAACAACATAAACTTCGCTTGATTCTTCTTTGTCGAGTTTCAGGTTGAGCTGACGACTCCCCCCCCCTATCCGAAAAGCGAAGAAACAAGAACGCAAGGCTCAAGAGAAGAGGCAAGAGGATACCAGAATTCCCTTCGTGAAGATGAGGGAATGCCCAATAGGTGTTCCTCCGGAGGCTTAGCTACCCTCCGAGGGGGAACTGAAGAGGGGTCCTGCTCAGAAGGGAAGGAGATCCTTAGGAGGCCTCGGGCATGAGAATCCCAAGAAATCCAGCGCTCCAGGAAAACTGTGGCAGCAGCACAGTAGGGGAGCAGGAAGCTGATGGGGAGCCCGTAATCTCTGAGGAAAGCCTGGGCGTTTCTTAATTGTCGGGACGACAATTTGCAAGAGGGAGAGCAGTGTTATGCCCGTACTGCATGTGTTATGCCCGTATCGCATCGTCGTCCGTTATACGTCGGAGTTCGCCGTCATCAAAGGAAGAAACGAGTTGCCTGGCAACAAGCCGTCGATGTTTAAACAGATTTGGAGAGAAGCCGTCGAAACGATCGGACGTGTCTTCTCATCCGCAAACTTATACCTTGTTCTTTGTGCTGCAATACGGAATATTTCTGTGTTCTCTTGTGCAATAAACGTTTCTTGTTCCTAACGACATACTCGTGTACTTCATTCCGGCGGCTCGGGAGTGCGCGTTCGCGACGCGAATGGATTCCGCGAGACGGTCGTGTGGACGAACTGACGGACATAACAATATAATAAAAATAATAATGGTTATTCCGTCTACGAAATTAAAAAAGGATAGTTTGTTTTAATAATTAAGTATTAAATAATAATGAAGTACCAAAATTATGGATTATAGATTATAACTCCAATAAACATGCAAAATGTGTTAACATAGTGAAAGAAACTTCCATGTCGTCTTATCATAACAAAAAAGGAAAGAAGGCTGAATGTGTCGTATGTATTATATATTTTATTGTCAATAAAGTAAAAGTAAAACAACCTATCTATTATGGAAGTATGCTGTAGGGGCATTAATTTATATTTTCTCCTATATATTTAGTGAAGCAAGTAATGTTTATTTATATCTACAATTATTACAAAGAATAATAACCAATCTCAATTTTTTCGTATAAGTACTTTAAGCATTTAAAATAATTTATGCAAAGTTTTATTGAGATTCACAGGTTAATTAAAAAAATTTGGAAAAAGTAAACATTTTATCTATTTATATGACAACTAATATCTCTCTCTCTCTCTCTCTCTCTCTCTCTCTCTCTGCATTGCAATGTAATTTTATGTAAATCATTTCAAATACTTAAAAAAAGTACTTATTATTAAAAAATTAAAGTATTGGTCAATATCTCATAAAATATGTTCATACATTTCCAATACGACATAGATAAAATAAATTATAATGTTACTTTCCAGATGATAAACCGTTGCTAAATTTTATGTATCACTTTTAAATGCGATGTAGAATCATCTATGATTTTTGAAATAATTTTTTTGTTATTTTAAAATACATATAATATATCTGTAAAGGAGCAGATGTAAATATTGTACATATATATTAAGGCAAGTTAATCATAAAATATTAAATAATGCTAACATACTTTAAGATCCACAAGGTAGTAAAAATTTGTCTAACAATGAAGATATTTGTCATAGGAATGACAATATTACAACAATGTATGATAGAGACAATAACAATGATTCAACCTTAATATCAAGTTTGAACTTGAATAAAAATTGTGGTTAGTATGCATAATATAATACTCAATTTCTATTATACTTTTCATTTTACGATTAGTAATCAATTTATTTCTTGTATAGCCGTAACGCCTTTTATTATACAATACTTTTACGTGATATTTTTCTTATATATCTTTATATATTAAAATTTGTTTTCAATTTTCTTTTCTTACAAGTATAAATACAATATCTTGTAAAAAATGGGAATTTTTTTGAAATACAGTTATTAATACAGTCGGTAGTAATAGTGAAAATTATTTAATTCTTGTTATTAGCTAAATGTTAACTATAAAGTAATGCAATATTACAGATACTGATGATTATATAATTATTGCATATGTATAGCTACGTAACATTATTTTATCACTTTTAGAATATAATCCACAAAATTTACCTATTATTGAACAAGAAATAATGAAGAAGCATAATAATAACAGCAGTAATGGTACAGATCTCGAACAAAGTTAGTAAGCAATTAATTTCTGCATATAATTATTTGTTATATAGTTTAAAGTTATACCGCCACTCATTATTTAAACAATTGTACATAATATTGTTCCAAATCTTTATATTTTTCAATTCGTACAATTTTTCAAAGATTTCATATTTTATTTGAATATAAATGTTTTCATTATCTTATAGAGAGTGACAGTTTTCAACGATTTGTAATCAGAAAATTTGTCGATTTGGAGATGAAAATAAACCGAATTGGTTATACAGTTGACGTAATTCATAAGAATTTAAAAAAGCTTGCTTATTTCTAATGTTGAGATGGAAGACAAAGAAAGTATTGATATCTTTCAAGAATTACCAATAAAAGATAAAGTTAATATAGAATTAATAGAAAGAAAATTAAAGAATGATAAGTACCATAGAAACGAAATGGTAAGTCTAATGTCTGTAATTTAAAGAAGATTTATTACAAAGTATCTTATGAAGGATTTTTGCAAATGCATTTTTATGTACAATTGCAGATTTTACATTGATATCTTTCTTATTTTGGAAGGTTTTTATAAAGATGTTTTTATGAAGAACAGTTGTTTTAAAATAAAATTACATCGATATATTTTGTGTGATTGTTGAAGTTATATAATTTTATATTATATAGATTTCGAAAATAATAAAATGTTAATTTGAAATAATTGCAGATTAAGCAGTTGTCATGTCTAACACGTGATGATTTAAAAGCTACTTGTGTAGGAATCATGAGAGCAGTTATATCTAATAAACTTGCTGTAAAGTACAATTGGTATGGAACAAAAAAGAAACAAGTTTTCTCGCAACTAGAGATATGCAAATTTTGAGTAAGAATTCCAGAAAATTAATACAAATACATTAATATAACATTGCCGTAATGAAAAGGAAAGTAACAAGTAATATACCGTGTTCGTTACATGCAATATTCACGTTAGTTATAATTTCCCACTTATACGAAGTTGCAGTTATATAACATGAATATGATGTGTTATTGAAATGTTATATAACAATAATATAAATTATTAGACTGTTATGTAATAATAATATAAAAACTAAAATGTTATATAATTGAAATATGACAATATGTCATTGTTATGTAACCATTGTTTTATTTGTTATAAAATAGTATTATAATATCATCGTTACGTGTGTTTTAGTAAGCTCAAATCACAGAAACAGATTCCTGAATTAATTCTAAATAAAACTATTTATAATTTTATAGTACACGATTGGGACAAAAATGTTTATTATTTTTTTTCCTGAAAAGTACATCAGAACATAGTTAACACTCTACAAAATAGCTGTTTTTTAACCATCAGTTGTTCCAAAGTACTATTGAAAAAAAAGCCTATAATAAACATTTTGTTATCATTCGTACTATAAAATTCTAAATAGCTTTATTTAGAATTAATTCAGGAATCTATTTTTTTTACATTTACAATTATTATATCTAGGAATAAAATAAAAAGTACTTTAAACATTTTATTATTATGCAATTTGTATTTGTAACTTTACATTGTTTTTAGTAAATATTTTGTGTATATATATATATATGTGTGTGTGTATATATACATATATATATTGGATACATAAATGTTATATTAGAAAAAATACATATATGATGAAAGATATATCAACTTTAGACCTCTTTATAGATCTATGTATAATATTATCTAATCTCTTTATATAAACTGTAACAAAATCTGTATATATTGTAAAATAAACTTCAATTTCTTTATAAACTTATACAAT
>NW_017257578.1:107563-112603 GCF_001594055.1 Mycetomoellerius zeteki | reverse complement strand
TTTTTTTTTTGCTCTAGGTGCTGTTCGGAGAATGTTATGATGTACGCAGATTCGCTCCTCGGAAAAAACACATGTTCCGTTTACCACTTGCCAAGACGCCATTTTGTATCAAAAGTTATAATAAAAATTTTTTTTATACCTCAAAACATGTATAATAAAGCCTCAAATTTCATTTTCCATGATCCATTGAATAGTTTCCAAGAAAAAAATTCCCAAAAAAACGTTCATTTTTCAGTGCGCCTGGGTAGTATAACCCCTTAAGTGATTTTAACGATATATTCTTCGAAATTAAACAACACTGCAAACACACACTGTTAAACATAGAAAAAAAATTTTTTAAATTGGATTATTGAACGGAAAAGTTCAAAAAATTTATGCGTTGTAGTTAATGTGTTAATCATGTTAAAACTTTTCTACTTACAAATTGAATCACAGCTTCATCTGATACTTTTAATAAGGCATCAAATTCCTTCACGACTGCAATGGTCATTAACAGTAAAAACGGCTATATAATATCATCTCTAATTTTGACAGGACTTAACGCGCGACGTTTAATATCAGTTTGTATATTTGATAATAATTTCAGTATTTCTTTCTGTATAATATTTAATTTTGCTTGCATACGTAATATATGTTGCATGTTTTCTGCAATACAATAGAAAAAAAATATGTATACAAAATGAAAGCTTCTAAGGTCCTTAGCAGAATGGCTTACTTATAATCTTAAAATGTCTTATTACCTAAGTCTTTTTAGCAACGCACAATAACCATCTTGTGATTCAAATTTAAATGATGTCTTCAGATTATAAGTCAACTATTCTGTTAAGACTCTAAGTTGAATGCAAATAATATGCAAAAATGATTTACCTTTTATATTAGATATAAATATCGCTTGAGTTTTGCGTGGAAGTATTGTCTAAAAAAATTCATTAAAGTTTATAAACAATTGTTACAATTAATATTGGGCGATATAAATGTTTTAATAGTGTATATCTACCTAATATTTACTAATTATTTACTAATTATTATTAGTAAATCATAGAAATTAAGATTTTCATTTTCCTTATTGTTTGTGTGTTCTTCATCATCTTCTTTTTCTGGAACTGTAAAAATTACTACAATTGTAATTGTAATAATAATAATACTATATACATATTATTATATAGAGATACCATTCGGTGAAGTTACAATTTTGCTGCTTCCGCTTGCATTATTAATTGTTAAGACATTGGATTGGCTATTCAGAAAATCTAACATTGAAGGACATGGCGGTAGTGTTGCCAGAGCAGTATTTTTATTGATTTGTTTTTCTATGAACAATTCAATAATTTTATTCTAATAGAATATCTCTTCATATAAATACATTATATTGCGATATCGGAAATAATAAGAATGTAAGGCAATTGTACATAAATAATACTATAATATAAAAAAAAGTATAGGATGCGTCCACTTTAAACATTTTCATGTTAATAGCGTCAATCTATTATCTTCATCAATACATAATAAGCAATGTTTAAGATAATGCTTTCAGTATGAAAGTATCCAAAGCAAACACAGAAATAGTAAAATATGTGCAGCGATAGTTTGCTTGTAATATACTTTCGACGTGAAGAAGAATCATCTTCTTCGTCGTTATTGAAACGACTGTTTAAAATGTGTTGCCGCTTTCCTCGGACCAGTCTTTCTTCATCAGTTGTTTCATAATTAGAGTCTGCTGCACTCTTTCGAGCTGACTCAAGAGATTCTGCAGTAAAAAAAAGAAATGAACATTTAAGTTAATCGTTTGCTGACTAGCCTAATAGTTACTATTTACTAGGAATAATTTTACTAAAATTGTTACATTATACGTTTTCCGTCTACATATTTATAAATTACAATACCTTTTTATTTAACTGAGCGATAAGAACAAAAATAAGTTTTATTTTTTATACGTTATGTTTTACATTACAAATTCTATGATAATATATAATACATTACTTTAAATACAAAGCGTCATTACGGTCTGAATGTTGAGATGTTGATCTCTATTGTATATTCATTTAAATGAATTAATTTCAGAAATTATAATTGCGTGTCAAAAATGGTTGACAATATGGTTGTCGAACTTTCAACGCAATCAATCTGAAATATTACCAAGTATGTAAATATGAAACCGGAATTTATCAATAGATGGCCATAGCTGTCAATGTAGTTGCCGTCAGACCGCGTCATTGACACCATTTCCTTGTTCTGACATCTGACAAAGATTTTCAACTCACAACAATACAAGTTTCATACAACAGTATAGTTTGTAATAGCGTTGAACATGTCGAATTTTGTGCCTGGAAACTACGATTTGCGGACAGCATTGATTTTCTGTTACTATTTGAAGAAAACTGCTGCAGAATCGCATCGAATGCTTGTTGAAGCTTACGGTGAGCATGCTCTTGGTAAATTACAGTGCTTTGAGTGGTTTAAAAAATTCAAAAGTGGCGATTTGGACGTGAGAAACGAAGAACGTGGAAAACCCCCGAAAAAGTTTGAAGACAGCGAATTGCAAGCATTGTTCGATGAGGATGACGCTCAAACTCAACAACAACTTGCGGATCAATTGAATGTGACACGAGAAGCCGTCTCCATACGTTTGAAATTCATGGGAAAGATCCAGAAGATGGGAAAATGGGTTCCACACGAACTGAATGAAAGACAGCAGGAAAACCGAAAAACCACTTGCGAAATGCTGCTCGCCAGGTACAAAAGAAAGTCATTTCTCCATCGAATTGTGACTGGCGATGAAAAGTGGATATATTTTGAGAATCCTAAGCGTAAAAGATCATGGGTAACTCCAGGCGAACCATCGACATCGATTGCAAGGCCAAATCGCTATGGACGGAAAACAATACTCTGTGTTTGGTGGGATCAGAAAGGTGTAATCTATTATGAGCTCCTAAACCTGGCGAAACCGTTAATACTGAACGCTACCGACAACAAATGATCAATTTGAATCAAGCTTTGCATGAAAAACAACCGGAATATCAAAAAAGATAACACAAAGTGATTTTGTTTCATGATAATGCACCATCACACACAGCAAAACTGGTCAAGGAAACTATTGAGGCGTTTGGTTGGGAAATACTTTCGCATGCGGCTTACTCACCATACTTGGCTCCGTCCGATTACTACTTATTTGCATCGATGGGACACGCACTTGCTCAGCAGCGCTTCACTTCTTACGAAGATGTACGAAAATGACTAGATGACTGGTTTGGCTCAAAAGAGCAACAATTTTTTTGGCGTGGCATCCATAAATTGTCAGACAGGTGAGAAAAATGTATAGTTAGCGATGGGCAATACTTCGAATAAAATATTTTTTATCATTTTTATGCAATAAACGTGTATTTTCTATAAAAAAATTCCGGTTTCATATTTACATACCTGGTAATAATCCCCCCAAATTTCCCATCTTAAAAATAATATACAGGGTGTCCAGTCCCACTCTTGCACTCTCCCACAGAAAGGTAGATGGGATCGAAATAAACATAAAAGTCCTTTACCGTTTAGCGATATCCGTAATAATAATCGAGATATTAAAGTTTGAAATTGTACTAATGAGAGCGCGCCTATAGAAAAAATAGAAACGGGTCCGGTTGCCCGAGGTATAGCCCGGCCCAGTTTGACAAACGATGGATGCGGTGGCAGGAGAGGCAAGAGGGGAAGCGCGCCGTTGCATCGCCACTCACACGTCTCACCGCACCGCATCAAAGGACTCGCGCGATGGCTGTTACGCACATTCGCGATTTCATTACATATGTAATAATAACGATAAAAATTAATTAGATTTTCCATAGATTTCCATAGGTTTCATCGCTTTCTCTCTTTCGACATTTTTATTCATCGAAGTTTATTATGGTTTGTATTTGTTCTGTTTATTATTACATATGTTATTATTACATATGTAATGAAATCGCGAATGTGCGTAGCAGCCATCGCGCCGTTGCTTAGGCGGAGGCCTCTTCGCCTTCTTGATTTTCAAATGTTTTTTCTCGTGCTTTTCTCTGTTATACGATCTCTTATCGAGTTAGCTGTGTGTAATTTGCGTGCGCTTAAAATGAATTATACAACGGAAGAGTATACGTACATGATTTATTTTTACGGGATGGCCAGAGGAAATGCTCTCGCCGCGGAGCGTCCGTACGCGGAACGATTTCCGAATCGTTGTCGTCCATCAAGACACACAATAATGTTGTGCTTCCAACGCGCGATGCAAACAGGAAATCTCGCAGTGCATACAGGGCATTGCATCGTCGTGTTAATGACGATGAACGCATTTTACAAATGGTTGAGGAAAATCCTCAAATCAGTGTACGCCGTATAAGTCGTACACTCGGTACCATGATCCACGGTGCATAATGTTATGAAGGAAAATGGATTGCATCCGTTCCATTTTCAACGTGTGCAACAACTTTTAGCACGGGATGAGATACAGCGTATCAATTTTTGTGCAAGTATTTTAATTTTTTTATTCCAGTTTTTCTTTCATATTTATAGCACTTTTAACATATAGTAATCATTAATAAAACTTGCGCAGGATTCCTCGCACAATGTCGGCGAAATGCTTCATTTCCCGATCGCATTTTATGGACGGATGAGGCCACATTCACGCCGAACGGCGTGTTTAATTCTCATAATTTTTTGCTCTGGCAAGAAGAGAATCCGCACGCTATTCGACAATGCGCCTTCCAGTATCGGTGGTCGATCAATGTGTGGGCAGGAATATTTGCTAACAGAGTGGTAAATATTCTTGCGAATTAAGAAATTTTTTCTGCTGCCTTGTTTCTGTAACGTTTCGATGGGCGATTTTCAGATCGGGCCATACTTTTTTCCGGCACACCTCAATGGAAGAACATACGCTGATTTCATTGAGAATCAGTTACCGATTCTTTTGGAGGACATTCCTCTCCGAGAGCGGGAAACGCTGATTTTTCAGCACGATGGAGCTCCTGCACATTATTCTCGCAGAGTACGGGAAATTCTGGATGAGCGTTTTCCAGACAAATG
>NW_017257578.1:105758-106735 GCF_001594055.1 Mycetomoellerius zeteki | reverse complement strand
TTGATATTTCATCGTATTCCCATGAAATCATACTCTCCTAACAGGAAACGATAGAGAATGGTGGAGAATGATATTATTTCTTTCGGATACTAGTAGTGATAGTATGAGAGTTCTAACTCGGGAACTCCGAGGGGAATGCGGGGCGCGGGAGATTCTTCGGTGGTGGGGGTATGACATCATGCGAAGTGGCGGCAAGGCATCACAGATTTTAGGGACTGTAGTCACGTACAAGACAACAAAAAAACATCACAAAAAGAGATTATTACCATGAACAAAAAACAATACAAAAAAACAAATGGTTATAAACGAAAAGTGTTACAAAGGGTATTCGCCGGTATATGCTCCAACCGTTTTTCGGCCAAGATATGGCGTAATATAATTTTTCTAGAAACAACATTTATTAATTATTTTAAATACCTAAATACCTAAATACGAACAAGTTTCATAATTAATCGATTGAGCGCCAACATTTGGCTGCTATCGAAATCGATGATATTGAAACGCAATATCTCCCATGATAAAAGAGCCTCGATCATTTATTCTTTTTTGGAAAGGACATGACAATCGAACATGTTTTTTGCCAATATGTTTCAAGGTTAGTAGAAGTGTAAATGTAAGTGAAACTCGATAGAATTGTATTTTCATAAATTTTATGAGGGTAGAGCGTTTTTTTCTAAGCATGCTTTGAAAATGAGCGCATAATGCTCTACTCTGAAAAGAGGGAGTTACAGACGAAAATGAATTCAGTCTAGAAATGTGTCAGATTATATTACGTTGAAACCTACGAGAGTGAATTCGTCTTACTGTTAGTAAATCGTTGTAAACATGGATCGAGATTTCAATCAAGCAGAGCGCGATCTGTTGAATCGATCCCACCAAATTGCTAGCTTGAAGGAGTGTTTCGCGTGGATAGAAGAGTGCAATGAATTAATTAAACAGCTTGAAGAATGCAATCATGTCAAGCGTCCACGGCTCTC
>NW_017257578.1:102290-105734 GCF_001594055.1 Mycetomoellerius zeteki | reverse complement strand
AATCTCTAATCGCTACAATTGCACGACTCGAGGGTACAAAAACTCAATTAGAAAGACGATTTCTGCATTTTGGTGGTGATTACGCGAGCACTAGCAATAACAGTGACAATTTATCAGGCTATGATTCACATTTTATTATCAAAGAAATAGCTACAGCATATGAAGGCCGTATAGAATTACTACCAATAACAAAGGAAAAATATATATCATTTACAAAAAATGTTCAAGATACCGCTGAAAGATCAGATTCGCGAAATAACATAAAATTACGGTTTATCGATTCTTATAAATTTTTAAGTACCAGTCTCGACAAATTAGCATCCTTTCTCAATAAAAATGAACTTCGAATTTTACAATGCGAATTTCAAAATTTGCCCGAAGAAGACTTCGAGTTACTGATACGAAAAGGGATTTTTCCATACGAATATATTGATTGCGACGATAAGCTGCAGGATACGCGTTTACCACCGCGCGAATCATTCTACAGTTCCTTAACCGGTGACTGTAACCGAAAGCGATTACGCGCACGCTGTGAACATTTGGCAACAGTTCTCCGTTCAAACCTTGGGTGAATACAGCAATCTATATTTAAAAACGGACGTGTTGCTGTTAGCTGACATATTTGAAAATTTTTGCGATAAATGTATTGAAAGTTACAGTCTCGACCTTGCGGATTATTATACTTTACCAGGTTTTACGTGGGACGCTATACTGAAACATACACGCGTAAATTTCGAATTGCTCACTGACATCGATATGGTGATGTTTATCGAGTGCGGTATACGCGGCGGTCTTAGTCAATGTTCCAGCAGGTACGCGCGATCCAATAACAAATATTATATATGCAGTCGTACGACCCGTCGAAACGTACCTTCTACGTACTTGATGTACTTCGATGTTAATAATCTATACGGGTGGGCGATGTGTCAACCGTTGCCATACGCTAAATTTCGATGGGTCGAAAACATCTCGGACTTTGACGTTAGCGCGATTGCTCAGAATTCGATCACAGGTTACGTTCTTGAGATCGACTTAGAATATCCGGAGCGTCTGCACGACGAGCACGTTGACCTACCATTCTGTCCAACGCGTGATAAACCACCTGGCAAGCGGCAGGATAAACTTTTAGCGACTGTGTATGACAAAAAACGTTACGTTATACATTATCGCAATTTGCAGCAGTGCATGCGTCACGGTCTTCATGTAACAAAGATTCACCGCGTATTGCAATTCGCACAATCACCATGGCTTCGCGAGTACATAGAACTTAATACAAAATTTAGAACTCTTGCAAAGAATGATTTTGAGAAAAATTTATTTAAGTTAATGAATAATGCAGTATTCGGCAAAACCATGGAGAACGTGCGCAATCACATCGATGTAAAATTACTAACACAATGGAATGGACGATACGGCGCAGAGGCAATGATCGCGAAGCCGAATTTTCACAGAAGTGTATTTTCTGAAAATCTGATAGCAATTGAAATGCGTAAACTTAAGGTGAAGTTCAACAAACCGATCTACGTAGGAATGTGTATTCTCGATATATCGAAGGTCTGTTTGTATGAATTTCACCATGAATATATGTTACCACTGTATCGCAAAAAATGTGAAATTATGTACACAGACACTGATAGTCTCATATATCGCGTCGAGTGTGATGACGTTTATGAACAAATGAAACGTGATATCGCTAGGTTCGATACGAGTGATTATTCTACCGATAATGTGTATGGTATACCACTTGTAAATAAAAAAGTGCCAGGCTTAATGAAGGATGAAAATAATGGCGCAATATTGACTGAATTCGTTGGACTCAGAGCGAAAATGTATGCGTTGAGGGTGGACGGTAAAAAAGATACTAAAAAGGCAAAAGGTGTCAAAAGTAACATCGTAGCGCGAACTATAACGTTCGGTGATTACACCCGATGTTTAAATGATGAAATTGAAATGACGCGTCAACAGTCATGCATAAGATCAAAATTACATCAAGTATATACAATATCTGAGACGAAAATCGCTCTGAGTCCGTACGACGACAAACGATACGTCATACCGAATTCAACCAAAACATTACCATGGGGACATTATCGAATACCTTTGTAAGAAAAAAAAGGTCGTGTAATGTAATTGTATTATATTAATTGAAATGTATTATATTATCGAAATGTATAACCCTAAATAATTATTGTACATAGTATTACATTTATAGTAAAAAATAAAGATTTTTTATATATTAAATTGAAAAAGATGGGTATAAATAATAAACATTTTATACATCTTATGTATTTCATATACTTTTTTATATATTTTTATGTTTAAAATAAATACATTTTTATGAAAATACAGTTTATATGAATTAAATTATATTATCCTTGTGTATCCAAGAATTGTGCGATGCATCGAATCCCAACCATTTTACGTAAACCTCGTCACCTCTCCTGCGCAATACTTTCTCTACGAGATACACGTCCGGATAAGCCGCGCGATGTAACTCATGTTCATAGAACGCTCCAGAGATAGATTTTCCGCGATAGTCATCCAGTAGATAGGTTACGGGATCAGTATGCTGCACTTTAGCGATTTTAAACATCTCGGTGGTCCAATTTGGTGTATAACCCTTCTCGAAGACGGTTTTATATTTGCTCACACGTACCACGAATCACCTATTTTGAATTTCGCTGGACCCGCGATCTTTACGTTGCTGTATACTGTGGTAAAGAGTTTTTCAGCGATCGCAAGAGTAACGTCGACGGGTCGCATATGGATCGTTCGATGCTTGCGCGTGTTATAATCTGATACAAGTTGCGACAGCGCATCGATCCACTTATAGTTTCCGTTAAGTGTAAACATCTTCCACATATCGTTTTTTAATGAGCGATTGAATCGCTCGACGACTGATGCCTTCATTACGGAGTACGTTGAATAATGATTGATGTTATGTTTTTTCAAGAGCCGTTGCACATCAACGTTGTAAAATTCTTTTCCCATATCGGTCTGTAGATTTTTTGGATATCTTTTGCTCTTTCGAATTATCTCAGCGATAGCTTCAGCCGTCTCGCTTCCACCTTTACTCTTGAGCGGTACAGCCCACGCGTACTTGCTCAACACATCGATGACGGTGAGTATGTAGTGATAACCTCTGTTGAAACGTGAGTATGGATGCATCTCAACGATGTCAGCCTGCCATAGATCATCATATCCTCGGACTATGACGGTCTTCGCGGAAAATTTCTTCTCGCCGGAGCGTGCAATTCTTCGACGAGTTAATTTTTCTCTTTTCATCGGATCTCTTTTTCATGATTCGACGCGTAATACACAGGCTACAAAAAATAACGTATTTTTTCTCGCTGTTGTCACTCGTCTGACACGTTTCATTGATACCCGATTTAATTTATAATAAGACCGGCTTCGCGGAGTTCCTCGATGATCGACAGCATCTCG
>NW_017257578.1:101579-102244 GCF_001594055.1 Mycetomoellerius zeteki | reverse complement strand
CAGCTCGTTGGGATCATCCCAGTGCACGTAATCGATCGCGTTGTCGTTCTGTGTCATTGCGCGAGGTAATCCCTTTCCAGATTTCTTCTTCTATTTCTTGGGTGTGACCAACACCAACTGTGTAATTATGTGTTTGTACTTGTATTCCCTGTTGCTCAATACTCGGCCCTGCGAATGATGCTTGTGCTTGTGCGCGTTCGTCACCAACAGCATGCTCTTGTACTTATGCATATCGTCTTCCATATAGAGGGCATCGTCGGGAATTCTCTTGAAAATCAATTCGTAAAGACCGGGTGTACCGACGTATCGTACGCCATCGATAATTATGTTCACGTCATCAACGTCGAAACGTTTATTGCCAAACATCAGTCCGTCCTTGTGTAGATAAACGCCGTACACATGATCTATACCGCTCTCTTTATCTTGCGCTTCCCTCAGGACAGCCTCGACGTACTTTTGACCCAGCGGGCCCAAGCTGGCTCGTAACGCCTCTCGACCTTCCGACGTTTGCAGCTGATTTTGAACCTTCGTCGCTAGCGAGTCTTCCGTCGTTTCGAAAACGTTCTCCAACGACTCTATCGTCGGTACAATTTTGGCGCGCGGGATGGAGGTTATCGGTTCGTGCGACCGATCTGATTTATGCAGAGACGTGAAAGGCTCGAACG
>NW_017257578.1:99039-99352 GCF_001594055.1 Mycetomoellerius zeteki | reverse complement strand
CGCGTCGTGTACTTTGACAGTTTCGGTAATCTTCGACCGCCCAAGGAAATGGTGCGATATTTCGGGATCGATGTTACGACGATAGAATACAATCGCACGTCCTATTAGACGTACGATCAGAGCTTCTGCGGACAGATGTGTCTGTGGTTTCTACGAACGGTCTACGCTCAGGAATTTAAAAAGCTCGACTAGGTGTCGTGAAATCTCAGTACTGGTCGAACGCTTTTTCCATCAGGTCGCTGACACTTACACTGAGCGAGAACAGCAGCCTCCTCGCGGCGAACTACTTCCCCGCCATAGATTTGAGTGACAG
>NW_017257578.1:92877-97211 GCF_001594055.1 Mycetomoellerius zeteki | reverse complement strand
CCGCGATACGTTATCTTTGCTCTGCAGACCGGTCGAAAGAATGTCACAAAATGGTAGCGTGTTCGACGATTGTAATTTGAGTAACGTGAAATTTTATTTAAATTCAACGTTTTATCCGTATGACGATTTAAATCTGAATTTTGGCAAAAAGAGATACGCCGTCCTGTTGGATATGTACGCCCATTTTCGTAGAGCATATTATGGAATCGATTGCTTTGAAACGCTACTCAACTCTCGCTAATCAACTCGTGTTCTCATTTATCAAGGAAGGACCTTTTGTGGTCATTGATTGCTCGCGACAAAACGGATCTGTTAAGAGTGCCACTGTGGACGTACGCATAGAATTTTACTGCAAGGAGAATGTGCCTGCAAATACTACAGTCTATTGTCTCATCATACACGATCGCGTGGTTCAGTACAATCCGTTGACTAACGTTGTGCGCAAAATCACCTAAGTGCATTCTCCGACACGCTATAAAATATATTGTATGATTCATCGAAATCGATCGCAGTCACGAAAAATCGTTCATCATGACCGTGCCAACGTTTGTGGATCTGCAAGGATTTATCGTTGGAAAGAAATTTATCGTGAAGGAAATAGCGGTGTTGAGAAAAGGAGCCATTCTCTCTCATTACATTTTTACATGTCCCATGCCATGGAGTTTCTCGACAAATCAGAAAAGCATTGCGCATCCTGGTTGAGTGCTTATCACCATGGATTGCAATGGGAAGATGAGACGATCCCGCACAGCATGGTGAAACGTCTGATTATGATGGCTGTAATTAGTGCGGAAGAATGTGATGACAATAAGTCTCTCATATACGTTAAAGAACGTGTAAACACGAATGGCTGGCTGATGTACTAGATAGCGACAACTTGACCATTGAGACCTTGGATGCTGATTACAAAGATATAGATTCTTTGAATAATCTAGATGTTACCAATACTATGCGATGTGTAAAACATGTTAAGAATTGTGCGTTACAAAATGTATTTAAAATATATAATTGGTTGTTGCAACGCCAAAAAGAAATGTATCAAGTCTAAAATAAAATATGAGATTTTTTTAATACGTTTTAAATTTCTTTTCCCTTTCCTTTCCTTGTAGTTAAGAATTAGTTAATAATAGTTGTTCAGTAGAGAGTAGTAGTAGTACGATTTAATAAGTATTGAATTAGTCGATAAGAAAGTGCGCTTGATCATTTGCATTACATTAATAAAAATATTATCATAATTAGCTACTATGTTATATTACATTCATAAAAATATATTATCATAATTAGTTACTAAATTATATCATTAAATATCACATCTATTTAATTAAATCGCGTGCGAGAAGAAAACGTAGGAGAGAGCGCAATGGGAGAAAGAGAGAATGATATGAAAAGTATAGGACTGTAACGGGTGGGAGAGAAAGAACAAAACCCCTCTACCTCAGACTCCGGTGACGCGCCCCTCCCTCGGACCGTGTGTGACATCTCCCACTCATCGCATATACTATACGTATTATAAAACATAGTTATTTAGAACCCGCCTATCTATTCTACTTTCCTGCAAAAACTATCCCCTCCCTCACAATTTTGTTTGTGGTACGCAATCGGTTTAAGAGCTGTACGCAATCTTTACACGTTCAGTATTGCTTTAGCCGCTTGTACAAAAAAAGTCCAACAGCAGCAGCAGCAATATCCTCCGCTGTAGGAAGCAACGCACGAAAAAATTATTACGTTCCACTTCAGAATAATGATGAAACTCCTTCATTTACGAAAAGATGTGCCAAGTAAATTTAAGAATCGCCCATTTTTATACTTTTTCAACTTAACAACTATTTAATTAATTATTTAATGTTTCTTTTATATTTTTCCATAGCGCGCCCGTGCATCGTGCAGTTCGTATACTAGGCAGGAAATATGCATTAACACGTACGGGATACAAATTTTTAGAAATTGGTATTAACGTTGGTCCACCGAGCTACGTGGAGATTGCGATAGGAGATAATCGTTCCCCCTCTGCCACCCTCTTGGGGGCGGGAGGGGGAGGGGGGTCGTGCGCAGAAGGAGCGCCCGAGGTGGAGAGTCCGCGCCATGGATCCCAATGCCCTCGTGGCCACGCTTGAGGCGTGGACGTGTGGGGCGTCGGGGGACGTCCCCCTGGCCGTCGGTGCCACTGCGGCAGTCGAGGACGGCGCGGTGGTGGCGGCCGGCGGGGGGAGCGGTGGCGCGGACGATCCCGTCGAGAAGGAGGCCGAGTGGCTGGGACGCGGAGTCGCCCGTCCCAGCGCCACTCGGCGTATTGGTGGTACGACGGGATCGCCGAGCTCCGTTGGGCCACCATAGCGGCGAGGCGAAGAGCCGGCGCCTTCGACGCGGGGACGGAGAGGTGGACGCCGCTTGGGAGTCCCTGCGGCAGGCACGCAGGGCCCTGAGGGCGGCCATCTCCCAGGCCAGGACCCGGGCCTGGGAGGAGCTCGTAGCGACCCTGGACGAGAACCCGTGGGGGCGCGCCTACCGGGTGGCCCTGCAGAAGCTCCGCCCGTGGGCGCCGCCCCTTACAGTAGGAATGGATCCTCCCCTCCTCTCGCGGACGGTGGTGACCCTCTTCCCCCGGTGTAACTTCGGGAGGTTCCTCTGCGGCCGAGTCGAGGACCCGTCCGCGGCTCCAGGTCGCACACCAGGGGACGACGAAAGACTGACAGCCACCGAGAGTCGAAGCGGCGGCGAACTAATGTTAAGAACATTATGTAGACTTAAATAAAAAGAAAGAAAAATAAAAAAAAAAAGTATATATACATATAGTAAGATAAGCTTTGTGAAAGGTAGGTTAAGTTATAGATATAAGACGCGGCCATGAGCCACAACGAGATAGGGGATAAGTCGAAACCGCGCGGCGGAGGCGCGGGGAAAGGAGCGAGCGGCATCGGGGGCGCAGGCGGAATACCGGAGGGCCGAACCAAGGACTTTGGACACCCACCGTGGGGAAAGCGGACGACCCACAACCAAGGGACCAAGGACAGGACATAGGGGAGGCACCAAGGGAGGCGGCCACGGCGGGACATCCGCGAATCCGCAACTGGAAGCCAAGCCGATACCCGGAGTAAGACCAGCGCACGGAGCAAGAGAAAGCAAAGGGATCGCGAACGAACTGAAAGCTTGGACACCCGTCAGACGAGATCGAGACACAAAACGGAAAATTGGAGACCGTAGGCAGATGGGCAGAGGTCAACCCGAGATGGCTACGGAGGAAAAACTGGAAAATCCAGCACGCCGGAAGCCGGAAGCAAGGGACAACCGAACGGGCACCCGATAGGTACAAGGTTCAACGTACGAGCGCAACGCAGCGGACCGACCGAGAAGGGGAAACCCACCAAAAATATAAGAGGCGGGAGCAGAGGAGCAGCGAGGCAGTCAGTCAGTCAGTCCGAGTCAGTCAAGAGTCAATCCGAGGCAGTCTAGCCGGAGAGAGAGTCGCGGTCGGAGCCGAGTGATAGCCGAAGTCGAGAAGATGCAGCCGTAGTCGAAACCGAAGAGTCGTAGTCGAAACCGAATAGTCGAAATGAAATAGTCAAAGCCGGGTAGCGCGATCGGGAGGCCGGATGCGCATTGATAAGCGTGAAGGGAGCGCGGGAAACGGCGATGATAAGATGTACGCGATCGGGAATTACCGATCAGTAATGTACGACGTGAATACTTTCGCGGAATAAAGCACCATTGTTATCAGAATCAAGACTGATCAATTATTAAGACCTGTCCAATAATCTCCCAAGGACATAGGCGCCGCCTCGCGCACGGGTGAGATGAGTAATATGGCGCAACAACAAAGTTCGAGGAGAGGATCGGCAGGGCACCCTTCGTTCTTGGAGGAGAAAGAACGTGGCGACCGTTGGACAAAGAAATAGAAAGGGCACAACCGAATGTCCCGGAACGAGCGATTCCGGTGACACCTCCATACATCGGCCCGCCGGAGGGCTGAAGGGAGGAGCTCAGGGTCTCCGCCGACGAGTTCCGTCGAGCGGTGGGGAGGATGGGGGGTCGTCCGCTGGCACCGGGACCGGATGGGGTCCTGGCCGGGCCTGGGTCGTGGCGATGGAGGTGCTGGGGCAGAGGCTGGGGGATTTCTTCAGCCTCTGCCTCAGTCGTGGCCGCTCCCCGGTCGCCTGGAAGACGGCCAACATGGTCCTCCTGACGAAAGAGGACCGGCCCGAGGAGAGTCCCCATCGGCCTACAGGCCGATATGCTTGCTCGACGATGTGGTCAAGCTGTTCGAGAGAATCGTGGCTGACCGCATCGTCGAGCATCTGTCGCGGGAGGGTCCGGACCTGTCTCCAGGCCAATACGAC
>NW_017257578.1:91515-92825 GCF_001594055.1 Mycetomoellerius zeteki | reverse complement strand
GGTGGGGCAGGGGGGTGGCGTTGGCTGTGTCTCTGGACATAGTCAACGCCTTTAATTCCCTCCCGTGGGGCGGAATACTTCGAGCTCTCGAGGAGCACGGTGTCCCGCCCTACCTCACCGCGGTGGTCGCGGATTACTTCCGCGGCAGGGCACTGGAGTTCCCCGTGAAAGGGGGAGTCTGGTGCAGCGTGGGGATGTCGTGCGGCGTTCCGCAGGGGTCCGTACTGGGTGTGTTACGCGGATGAAACACTGGTGGTGGCCGGGGGGCCGATTGGGAGGTGGCCACAACGCGAGCTGGTGGTGGAGTGCGCGCTGCGCTCGATAAGGGGATTGGGGCTGGAGGTTGCGACCCACAAAACCGAGCCATTTTTCCACGACGGGTCTCGGGGGCCTCCACCTCCGGCCACGGTCAGAGTAGGTCAGGCCAGAGTGGAGGTGGGGACCGGGTTAAAATACCTGGGCCTTAACCTGGACGGCGCCTAGGAGTTCGGCGGTCACTTTGACCAGCTGGCTCCCAGGCTCCACAGGCAGGCGGACATCCTGGCCGGCTTGATGCCGAACCTCGGCGGCCCCCGGGGGGCGGTGTGCCGTATATATGCGCACACCGTCCTGGCGGGGCTCCTGTACGGGGCCCCCGTCTGGGCAGGGAAGGTGACGCACAGCCGTCGCATCAAGCGCGCCATGTACGGCGTGCAGCGGCAGCTGTGCGTGCGCATAGCCCGGGCGTACAGGACAGTGTCGCACCCCTCCGCCACTGTGTTGGCGGAGGTGCCGCCCACCGACTTCCTGGCCTCGGGGAGGGAGGAGGTCTACCGAATGGTGGCCGCCTCCCGCCTCGAGAGGGTGCCAGCCACCAAGAGAATGGTGGCCATCTGGAGGTTGGTCGCCAAAAACCGGGTCCTCGAAGAGTGGTCGCGCCGATTACGCGAGGACCCGGAAATGGCGACCAAGACGGTCGTCGAGGCCATAGGGCCCCGCCTACGACAGTGGGTGGAAAGGAGCTGGGGTGGCCTGACCTACAGACTGACACAGGTGCTCACTGGGCACACGGGTGCTTCGGTGAGTACCTGTGTCGTATAGAGAGGGAGCGTGGCGCGCACTGCCACCATTGTGACGGCGACCTGGACACCGCGCAACACACCCTAAAGGTGTGTCCCGCATGGGATGCGGAGCGCGGTGCTCTGGTCGGAGAGGATCTCTCGCTCCCTGGCGTTGTCGGCGCGATGCTGGGGAGCGAGAGGAAGTGGTGCGCGGTCTCCTCCTTCTGCGAGCAGGTGATGCTCGCGAAGGAGGAGGCCGAGCGGGCGAGG
>NW_017257578.1:88780-91299 GCF_001594055.1 Mycetomoellerius zeteki | reverse complement strand
GGAGCGGGCGAGGGGGACCGGATCCGGGCCTGTCCCCCCTCTTGGAGGTTATGGCGAGGGGGTGGTGTCCCTCCCTCGCCCATTAGAGTAAGAGCCCGAACAACAGGGCTACGACCCGGTGGGAGGGGCAACTGCTCCTCCCACCGGGCCGCTAGTTTCGGTCTGAACGGGCCTGGAGGCGTCCCGGAAGACTGCTGCACGCGTACCCGGGGCGCCTCTCCGAAGGCCTGAGGATGGACACCGGCAGGGGTTTTAGTGGGTAGGCCCGACCTAGTTAGGTCGGGAGAGTCCCACATAACAACGGGGGTTTTTCCGAACCCCCGTGGTATACGTAACGCATTTCCCCTGCCTTACCAAAAAAAAAAAAAGGAGATAATCGTGGAAACGAATTAATACTATTTATCGAAACATGGAAAGGACTCTATGAACAACGTTGGAAAATTCAAAATTGTCTTCGGAATCATCACAAGGGCAATTCCATTAGCATTGGACCGCTGACTGTGCGATTCAGTACGATTGAAAATGCTAAAATTGTATGTTTGGAATCATCCGACGTACATTTAATGATGACTGAATCAACAATATTGTTTATGTTCAACTTAGATTGATGCATTGAATTAGCATTCGATCAATTGGTTGGTATCGTCGATAAAGTCGATACAAAGTTTACACGATTCTCGAATATCGCATCCACTGTAACGGATGCTAACGATGTACCAAATATAATATGCGCTAGTGATTACTTTAATAAAAATGAACTCCTCGACTGCGAACGGTTAGCTGTAGTTTTTTGTGTGTAAGAAAAAAATTATGTAAAAGAAATATAAATAAAAAATTTTTTAATAAAGAAATTATGATGTAATTTCTTCACACATACATAAAATAAGAGGCTGGAATATGCGGCTCGTGTCTCTTCTATTTTTTTGTACGACTTTAAGAAAGCTCGCTTCTAGACTGTACACTTTTAGATCGAAATTCATGCTGTAACCCTTCTCTTCATTCGGAGTAAGTATCGTTTTCTAATTTTTTGCTTCAAATATCCTGATAAACTTAAAAAATTTTGAAAATTCTAGAGTTAGAGAAAATTCTAGTGTATATTATCTAAATATAATAATATATTATCATGAAGAATAACTGATATGTTATTCAAGGTTCAAGTTCAAAATGAAAATACATACATATAAGTATAACAGATTACAATTTGATTCTAGAAAATAAGTGCGATATGTTATTCTTAGTGCACAAAATATAAAAGTCGTTTATTAAGATTTGACTTGAAATTTATATTAGCCCGTACAATGAAAAATAATTGCTTGTAACTCCAGAGTAATTTGTTAATGACTCGGAAAAAGAACATGGTGGCTCTCAAAAAACTTTCGAGGGATGGAAATAAATAATTGAAATAAAAGAGTTATGAAAATGGTTTACATTAAAAATTTCTTATCTTTTTTAAATAAAATTTCGAATTTTCGTATCAACTTCCGATTTTTGGTTTATTATGCCATATTTTCAGCGAGTAATTTATTCATCGAAAAACGTTGCCTTATTGCCTGAAATGAATATTAGGTGTTGAACTTAATTCCTGCCGTTTTTTCGTCTCCAAAATTGATTTGTTTCGAAGGGAAGATGAATGAATACCTTAATCAACGTAATTTTCTCCATTTTCTACTACTTTTTCCCATCTCTCTGGCAACAGGACAATCCCACGACGGTAGAACGTGGTGTCATAACGCGGTGTCTTTCGAGGCGATATTCATCCACCCATTTTTGGACTTTGTTGTAACTGGAGAAGTGTGTGTCCATAAGTGCGTGTTGCATCGATCGAAAGAGATGGTAATCCGACAGTGCCAAATCTGGAGAGTACGCTGGATGCGGGAAAACTTCCCATTCAAGCTCTAGAAGTGTCTGCTTCACGCTTTTCGCGACATGCGGTCGAGCGTTATCATGCAACAAAAAGACTGCGTCTATTGTTGACTACGGATGATCATTTTCAATCGATTGGAAAATCTCTTTGGCGTCGAGAAATCTAACCTGTGAGAATTGAATCACTTTCAGCGATGTCTTAACTACAAAAGACATATGACTTCATTGTTGAAACTCATCAGCGTTAGAGCCAGCACTCTTTAGTAGCGAGCGGCAGGAATTAAGTTCAACACCTAATAAATATTAAATAAACCCAAAATTCATAAATAAGAAGTTCTCAAGTCAACTACAGAGAAGCTATTCAGTTAAAGAGTTTATTGATTATTTGACGTAATATATGTTCACTTCGTTATAGAGCTTTTGTATATTATTTTAGATAATCATTTAAATTTTTAAAGGTTTAAATTTTTGAGAATCTTTTTTTGAATATGGCCTGACCTTTTCATTTTTATAATTTTTTAGGTTATACAGGGTGTCCCATTTTAAAACTTCCACGCGATTATCTCAGAAAGAAGGCGTTTATCGAAAAAATGTTTCAGACAAAAGTTGCAGGGATCAAGGGGGATCAACCAATGGTGACCTTGTCCTTGACCTTG
>NW_017257578.1:83432-88539 GCF_001594055.1 Mycetomoellerius zeteki | reverse complement strand
TCAAAAGGGGTCGACCAACGATGACCTTGTCTTTGACCTTGGAACAAATTTGAAGGTCATTTCAAGGTCAAAGAATGTTTTTTATTTTTTTTTAATTAAACTCCCACATTTCAGTTCGAAAGTGCGTTGTGTTCAAAATCGTGTTTTAAATAATGACCGCTTTCAGTTGACAGTTTAGTTGTGCAAACGTTTTTTCGGAAAGTATCTAATTTGATAAGTATCTTTTTAAACAATGCCTGACTACACTGCCAACGAAATTGTTGACATTCTACTTATTTTAGGAGAGTGTCACAGACGATATCGTGCAGCAACAAGATTGTATCGTTTTCGATTCCTTGAATTTTCATTGGTTTGACCTTGGAATGAATGTTAGAGAACATTTTGGCCCTCGCATGACCACATATTTGAACGTGAAATTTTCCGCTCTTTTCATTTCCGGAGAAAGAAATTGGGGTTTCCATTTAAAAATCTCGATTTGACCTTGAAATGACCTTTAAACTTGACCCCAAGGTCAAGGACAAGGTCACCACTGGTTGACTCCGTTTGATCCCTGCAACTTTTGTCTGAAACATTTTTTCGATAAACGCCTTCTTTCTGAGATAATCGCATGGAAGTTTTAAAATGGGACACCCTGTATAATTCAGTTTGTTTCTAATAAATGTTCATTGTATTTCTCGTTTATATCATTCATCTTATTTTGTAAGTGCTTTCTTTTTCTGACGCGAACCTCTTTCTTTGACCGACGAGCTACTCCGCGCAACGAAAGTTAGGTTGTTTCAAAGTTAAGCGTAAACAATATGTGTTTATTTTAAACATAAATTTGGTCTATTAAATTTTTTGTTTGATACACACTTTTGTTGTCTCAATTAATGCTACTTGATGGCTCATCAAAATAAATTTTTATTTAATTAAATATATTCTAAAATCAAATAAACATTTTGTCAGCAATAAGTCATTTTGGTTGAGACAAATTTAAAATCGTCATAGTAATTGAACAAAATATTTTGCTCTTATTACTATATTTATTTGCACGTATTCGACCGCAGCATTTTGTTGAATCAAATACTTTTTTGTGGAACAAATTTTTTTTCAATGTATAGGCCTGATCTTAGAGACTCGACATTCGCGGGAGGCCACTACCTTATTAACATCGGTTTGACAACGGTATTAAGCTCTCGCCAGATCCTGACTCTACGGTTACTTCCCTCGGGAGGCGACTATCGCACGATAGCCAAATGTGACTTGAATCCGTCGACGGTGTATCAGAGTTCGTATCTTATCGAATGTAATCCCCGCTAGGGTAACTTCCCCGCGACTCGGAGCGAAAATTGGAATACACGATACAATTACACAAATTAATTTGACACGACACAACAAGAGTGACTCGCCTGTAGCAAGAGAGACGAGTGCGAATCGGCAGCTAGTATTTTTCTCAACGCAAAAAACTATCGGGCAGATAACACGTGGCTCGTAATTCTACTGGTTCAGATGGCGGCTATTACCGGCCGCTTGCGGCCACATGGTATCTCATACGCGATCCACCAGACGCTACGAATCCGGTGATCGGCAGCTTTACAGCGATGGCAATGTCTCATCCAAATCCCTGGCGTTCTCTCAACTCCTCGACAACTTTCTTTATATCCGCTTAGTCTGGATATTTCTCGTCAGCGACGGGAGAGCGTGCGTCCTCTTACAATCGGTTCGGCCACAGAACGAGTGTCGGCTGGGGGTTTACCGTAGGTTCACGCAGGCCGTTTGCCTTCCCTCCCTCAATCGGGGCCAAGCCGATTGACCCTGTCAATCACGCGGCTCCGCTTATCACATAGGTTCTCGCGGGCTGCAAATCCTTGCGCCTCAAGGCGTGCAATATAAATCCGCATGGACTCCAGCGTCGCTCTCGGTCCTCTAGATTTCCGGGATGGCTCTCTCGAGTCTTGGCAGCTCCGCTATCGGCTCCGTGTCGGGGTGTCTGTATCTCCGACGGAGCGTCCGTATTTGCTACTTGGCATGTAGTTTCCGCCTTCCTAGTTCGTGCTGTAAGTAGCGTGCGATATAACAGAGCTCAAGGTAACAGCGCATTATAAAAATATTTAGAACGTTATGACCTGCGTGTCCGGGCTTCCCGGTGAAGTGGCCCCAGTCCAGCGTCGTTCTTCCGTATCTGTTGTCGTGGTGGTCTTCCTTCTTCCATGGATGAGATGACGAGATTACATATCGATCCTTTGTTTTAGCCACCGATCACAGTCTACAAATTACAACCGATCTCAACTGAACAAAAAAAATGAAATTCGCACAAAAGAAGCAAAAAGAAGTTAAATAATCAACAATTAGCGCACGCTCGCATGTGAGCTCGCAGGCGCGCTCGCTTGCGCGTTCGCCCTCTGAGCCGGGAGGACGCAAGATCCCCTGCCGACGATCCGTGACAATGACGAAAATTGTCACGTCACAGCACACACGCATTGATATGACACCGATATAACATTGAAGAAACTTCAAACTCGACTGCTGACTGCATGAGTGTATCTTTTCGTTTTTATACATTAAGGTTTGTCGCGTCATTTCTTCGGTATGCTTCGTGTCTTAATGTGTTTTTAACGTGTTTGAATGTTTCCGAAAGGCGATTTTATTACAGTGGCAATACGCTTAGTATTCTTATTTGAAAAGTGTGAGAACGTGTGAGAATGATGTACGTCATTGTTGGTGTAATAAAAAAAGGTTCGATTAGAAAGGTTTATTATGACCACCTTAGACAAACAAAGGTCGATATGGTTAGAATGCATTTTTATGATACGTGCCACTCCGATGCATCAGTCACTTAGTTTCCATTGCAGCCATCGCAGAAGAAACATCTGTGAGGGTATTATATATGTATTATATTTTAAAACATTAATTAAGAGTTGTGAATTTCCGTTACTCTGTGTAAAAATAGATAAACAATATTGTTCGTCGATGATGCATTTGATTCGCGGTAGAGAACTTGAATTGCAAAACGTGTTTACTCTCGATACTAATACATGGTGAATGTGTTTGTGAACTTAGATGATCGAATCGATTTAATACATTTATAGCACTTACTACGCGAGAATCTCGTATCTAGTATCCTTCAACCGTATCGCAATTGTTCTTCGAAGTATAAAGTATCTAAAATGAAAAAAATCCCCACTTTGGGATGTGTAAAAAATATGGAAGAGAGCATTATTTAAAAGAAGACCCTGGTCAACGTTAACGCATCAGTCGCTCAGACGGATTCGACGGACAGCTATCGCTAAGTTCTCTGAGAAAAAACATTTCAAGCCATGAACTATTACATTCCAATTCAACGAGATGAATTACGCAGGGGACAGTAAGTTTGTGCTCAATTACATAAAAATTTTGTTTACGCATTTTATGTATTATACATTTTTTCTGCGTATGTTACCTTTTATTTCTTTTACAGTGTATCTTCTCATTCGAAACTTTGCTATATGCCTTACATCTTGGGAAGAAGATTCATTAACGCCTGCGGTTTATAAATACTTAGACATAGGAATCAGCGTAGGACATGTATCCCATGTGAAAATTGCAATTGAGGATACTCGAGATAACCGAATAATCCTACCTTACGCAACATGGAAGACATTCATCGACAGACGCGAGGATATTGAGCAGCTCCTGCGGTCTATAATTATGCCTTCGTCCCTAACCATTCAAGGTCTGAATATGGAATTTTGTAAACTTTATGGTACATATAAAGTAAAATTATCAATAAATTTTTGTATATGATGCCATCGATCTTGCTTTTTATGCTTGATTTTGAACATTGTGTCGAGCATGTATATTTAGGACTATCTCAGAATGTGTATAGCACGAGCGAGAAATTTAAACAATTTAGTTCATATTTACGTCAAGAATATGTTACTAATGAACGCGATGCTGCAAATAAGTTGCGCAATATTTGTGATAAAGGTTCCCTTATGTGAATTGATAACATACTTTGAATCATATTGTATACCATGCGTTACATAAATAAGATAAAAGTGAGAATATTAAAAAATAAATATTAAAATTACTTTGTGTTTTAAAATTATTTATTCCTTTGTCTTTCTCTACACCATTCCTTCTTCATACCTCGTATATCGAATTAGTTGATAAGAAGGCGCTAATTACGAAAAAATATTATAATTAGACGCTAGGTCATATAATTAAAAAAATAGTAAAACGAATGATGTCCGTTTAATAAAATCGAGAAGAAAGACAACGTGGGAGAGAGAGAATACAACGGGAAGAAGAGAGCGCGCGAATAATAATAATATAAATATAGGTATGGGACTACAACGGCAGGAAGAGAGAGAGCATGAATAAGATGGTAAGTATAGGGCCGTAATGAGTTGCAAAGAGAGAACTGCATCCTACAATGAGTGGAAGAGAGAGAATAACATGACGGGCCCTGTCTCCCTTTACCGCAGACCATGATGATGTCAGCTCCCTCCTACGGTCCCCTCGCCCAGTGACGTCAGCTCCCTCCCTATCTATCAACGTATTTCCCACCCTCGGACTCCTCATACACACGCACGCACGCATGCACACTCCACATATACGTATACGCATTAACACGTAGTAGATTAGAATCTCTATAGTATTACTACTTAAGTTACATGTATTTATGATGTTTTGTATAAAGGTGCCTCCAGACGATTTATCCAATGTACGCTAATATGCGGCAATGTAACATTGGCTGTCATACGGTCAATTCAAATCACGTCAATATAACCAATGTTGACATTGAATAATATTTGATGTGAAGACAAAAGAAAAAAGACAAACGTTGGCTTCTTACGTTGGTCAAATGGGCATATTTGACAGCTTGATTTCTACAATATTGTTTAAACTAAACTCAGTAACTGTATGCTAATTATTTTTGTAACAACCTAACTTTATGCTCGGACGTAGCTCGTCGGAAACTTGCAGTCCAGGGCTTAAAGAGGTTCGAACGACAAGGGGAAGATGCAACGGTTGCGGTGGGCTTTAAATAACGAAACGGTAGCGGATACACTTAAAATAATATATTTAATAAGA
Organism: Mycetomoellerius zeteki; assembly: GCF_001594055.1. Taxonomy (NCBI): domain Eukaryota; kingdom Metazoa; phylum Arthropoda; class Insecta; order Hymenoptera; family Formicidae; genus Mycetomoellerius; species Mycetomoellerius zeteki. Next base: position 83,484 of record NW_017257578.1, on the reverse strand, counting down.
TGACGATCACGCGTAACAATTGTACAGACAAGCTAGTTTTATACATATATAA
>NW_017257578.1:81199-82095 GCF_001594055.1 Mycetomoellerius zeteki | reverse complement strand
CCGTCGGAGCTATCACCCGCGAATTATCTCGCGATGTTTCGCGGGTCGGAGCCGCCGGTGGTACCTGTGAATTATGTTTAGATTCGTTTAAAAATATGCGGGCGCACCGCGCCCTCGTCATCGCAACCCACCGATGGTGGGTGCGACGGCATCCGACTGGTGGTCGTCGGGAACGATGCTTTACGGGGTGCATCGTTACATTTTTATATTAGCATATCGTAACTAGATTCACATAAATAATATTGTTAAACACGTGGGCTCGTTATCGATTTAATTTCAGTGTTTATTCCTGTCGACAGTTATTCTATTCAAAATGCGCTTATTACCGGTATCGACGCGATCAGAATTCGTGACAGTTTTTTTCTGTCGATCAGCTATTTACTTCGCATCACACGATGTATACATTCACAACCTGTCTTTTTTTCCCGCGAAGCGAAGGTTATCTCTCGGTACCTTTGTATATCGCTTAACGATGATTGTTAGTTGATTTCGAATAAACCTCAGCAGCACATCTCGTTGTACATCGCTTTAATTCTCTACTCTTCTCTACATCTTCTGACTCATCGTGTACGTTCGTAATAACGTTGACGTCGCCAGTGAACCTGGGTATTGGTACCATTTCCTTTCGCAATATTCCTAACATTGCTGGTCCTTCGAGCCGGATAATCGGAACTCGCGACTTTCGTTGTCAGAAATGTTGTATTCGAATATCGGTGCTTGCTGAGCCGCTCTCGTTCTAACGTCACTCTCTCGCTCTCAGATGTGTAAGAAAGATTCTATTCATGGTGTTTACTCTCAAGGTTCGCGCGTGCAAGTGCAATTTGCTACGTGGACAATCAAGACAGTGACCGTTTGGTGACAGTGAGGTGCGTATATCTCAAGATGTTCTCGGCATT
>NW_017257578.1:74627-81179 GCF_001594055.1 Mycetomoellerius zeteki | reverse complement strand
CGACGTTGCTCGACAGAACGATCTCTTCGGGCTCATCTCTCGCTCTCTCGACAATCTCAACAAACTCGGATCTTCACAGATCACTCGCGGCGCGGTCGCATATGCGCTCTTAAGGCTAACTGGGAAAAATTCAACGCATATCATGAAAGCTGGTTTAAAGCACGTCATGCCGAGATAGAGCAGCTTCCATATGTTACCGAAAACATGTACTCTCTCTATGAAGAGAAATTTCATAAAGAATTTATGCTCGATATGCTGGATCAGTTCGATCGCAAGATGAAGCTGAATACAATCCTTATCAATACCACAACTAACTTGCCTACCGGATCTCACTCTCGTCGATTACCGCACATCGATCTACCGAAGTTTTTTGGTGACTACGCTCAGTGGAGCCATTTTCGAGACCTCTTCACGTCTATAGTTATCGAAGGGAACGGATTCTGATCGACGCGTAATTATCCGCCTTATTTGTAATCCGCAAATTGAAAACTGCAATTGCGGAAATAATGCGTCTTCTTGGCGATGTTAAAGAGGCGCTCGATGCCCTCGAAGCTCGCAAATGTCCTGTGAAATCCTAGGATCACATCATCGTCTTCATGATGGTACGTAAACTCGACATCGAATCATTGAAGATGGGAAACAGCTCTCGGCGCGAAATCTACTCCGCCTTCCTTCGATGATCTGGAGCAATTCCTCGTTGGACGCGTGCGTACCCTGGAATCTATCGAACGAGTCATAATGCCACTTAAACAACAAGCTCCAAGTTCAACTCCGACTGTTACGTCTTGGAGGAGCAATGAGAGGTAAATCCCACCATTGCCACCAATTTTTAACACAATATTACCTTCCGCGCTTGTTCCACGAACTTCGATTGTGAGAAGCGAGTTCTCTCTATTTATTTCGGGCTACCTATGCGGAAATACCCTGGGGTGCCGAGAGCTCAGATCGATCGCCAAATGAAAGGATCGTGAGGAGGGCGACAAATAAATTATATGTAATAAATTTTATTGTTTATTTATTCATTAATATTCTTTTTATTCACTTATTAACTTTATTGTAGAAGATGATTATATTATGGATAACTGAGTACATAATATTTTATGATGAAGTGATACTGACTATAATGTACAATCTATATTAATAAAAACGAAGCAAGGAAAATATTGGTTACAATGAAATATGAGCCTTGATAATAGAATGAGACATAACGTTGATTATTTTTATATATCAAAGCATGGAGACGTAAACGAGATTTCAGCATTAAGTATAATAAAAAACAATATTAAGATTTACTTTAGTAGTTAGGGATTTCCTTGTCGAAAGTCGTAAAGAAATTCTCGAATTCTGCAATTTGGTTTTCGGCTAGAAGAGCGTTAATAGATGAAAGTTCGTAAAGTTCTCGGTAAATAATCTTTCTGTTAAATCGCGTTCTATAATAATTTCATTAGATTCAGCGATCTCATCTGAATCACTAGTCAAAATAATCGTTTCTATAAGAGAGTCGATAATGATCACTTCGGGCTCTGCGTTAATTTGATTCACGGATGCTGGTTGATTGGATTCAAATTCAGAGTTGGGTGATGAAAGGAGATTGTGAATGATGCTTAACTGGGGAACGGGAGGTAAGAGACGTTCTCCTCGTTCAAACAGTAGAGCGTGACACAAATTTAGTACTTGGTCAGACGCGACTAAATTGTTAAACCAAGGATTGAAATTGTAAGAAATTGCGCGCGCGACGGCTAATGAGATTTCTTCTGGTTTACTGTCCGCACTGTTTTAGCGGATATGTATACCATCTAATTAATAAAGGAAGTTTGTTAGTGATGAGTTATAATTGATGATCGTATGTGCATAATTATCTTACTTGATTGGGGCAAAATGCCATGACTTAAAGAAATGAAATCGTGACGTCAATAAGTCGCGATCAGTTAATTTAATAATGATCCCGGAAGCTTTAAGCTTTCAGCATATAGAAAAGTAAGAAAGATGACACATATATTTGTATTATGACCTTTCGGATGTTTCGCTATCAGGATCACGCGGTCCGTGGAGGATCGGGAGAGGATCATATTTCATTAATCAATCACGATATGATATTATTTCCTTTACGAGAATTTAATTCTTGCAGATTTGGCACTAGAGTGAAAGAATTATAAAGATCAATAGTATTAATTCAGGGAGCTCGATATTAGCTAAACAATTACAGACTTCTGTGATCGTTATGCGCGTATTATTCAAGGATTGTCTTAAATCAAGAGACTCAATTAAATCTTCTGTTACATCTACACTTAAATCAGTTTCATCTAGTAGGTCGTTTTAAATATCTCGAAAATAGCAATAAATATCTCTTTTCTGATTAAATCATCAACATCATTCAGATCCTCGACAATAGAGGGAGGAAAGATTAGAGGATAAGAGGGGTTTATGAGACGTCGAATAGTGTGGATTATAGGGATTAGATCTTCATCGTTATTTAACGGGTTTCCCAATACTTCTAAAATGATATTCTTCATAAGAGAGGAGGTGTCAACCGTCTCGACAATCGCACTCCGCGAAGCACTTGGCAGAGCCAATTGTCACGCGTCTAGGCAGTCGTCGTGAGGGGTCGTAGATTGAATCTCGTTTCATTAAGCAATTAACGAAAGGGAACAAAGAAAGATATATATATATAGAGAGAGAGAGAGAAAGAGAGAGAGAGAGAGAGGGGTAGAGAGATAGGGAGATAGGCAATGAAGGGTTGCGCACGGTCTTCATAGGACAAATATCTAGAACGCACTGGTCCTCGGATCCGCAACGTATCGGTCTTCGCCCAGTTTAAGGCTTCAGCTCATCGACACATCAAGCAGTGGAAAAGCATAGAGAAAGAAAGAGAGGAAGAAAAAAATAAAAGAAATGAAAGGGGAAGGAAGGAAAGAGAGGGGAAATAAATAAAGAAAGAAATATGAGGATATCAGTGACAGAAAGATGATAAAGGGAAATCAAAAAGGGGTACACAAAATTATCTAGAATCACTGATTAGTCACAACAATCGGATACACGAAATTCAATGCAATTTATTCATATTAATCACTCAGATTGATACACTTGTTATTAACTTAAACATAAACGTTTACGATAGACAAAAGAGTAGCCTGAGGCTAGTAAGCTTATAACTAACAATAATTGACTTAATATTAACTTACGAAGGGGATATTGACTACGTTTACACCGTACGCTTAGTCCGCGGCCTATCCTTGTTTATCCTGTAAGTTAAACAAAGACATCTATCGTATAGGTCGCGGACTAAACGCACGATGTAAACGTAGCCATTAGTAGGTATACTAAGGTGGTCTTAACTTAGGTTCTCTGGGGGGAGCAGGGCACAAGAGGTATTCATAGGTGCGGGGGGGAAGGGTGGGGACAACGCGGGGAAGGTCCCAGGATCGACAGTATCGCTGTTTACATAAACAGTGATATCATTGATACGCGCCATGATGGTGTTCCTGGGCCCCGCCGCCGCCCTCTCCCCAAAATGCGTCGCGGTAACAAAGGCTAGCACCCTCTCCAAAATGCGTCACAGGCTGCCGCCCTCTTCAAAAAACCGTTGAATAGAGGCAAGGGGAAAAAAGGAGACTAAAAATAATTTTAAAAATTGAGTAATATATTTAAGTATTATATTGTATATTTTTTACAAAACATTTATTTCTTACTTTAAAAATGATAAGGTTTATAATTTGCACCGTCTACAATTTCATCAATAGCATGCATTAGTAATTCACATTCTGCGACTGAAGTTTTATCATAAATTTCAGGCAATTTTTTTAACGCATCACATTTATTATTAATAGAATTTTGGAGGATAATAGTCATAAATTATTGAAATTTTTCATCAACTTTACATACGAGGGCAAGTCAATAAGTTCTTAGAAAATCTATCAGAGGGCACTCGCAGTGTCATGTCACATTACTTTTTGACAAGTAGCTTTCAGCTGATTACTGTCAAATTTTGAGTGGAATTCATCGCGTGGTTTCATTTCTGTAGACGATTAAAGCGAACAACCTTTGTATTTTTTGCAAAATGGAAAAAAACGAGTTTTGTGCAGTGATCAAACATCTACATGAAAGGTTTAACGCCGAAAGAAATCAAAGCCGAGTTGAATAATGTTCATAGCACATCTGCACCAGCATTTGCGACTGTATACAATTGGGTGAATAAATTTAAACGTGGTCGTACATCCATATGTGATGCACCTCGTTCGAGACGTCCAATTGAGGCTACTACGCCAGAAATCATCGATAAAGTCCACGATATTGTTTTGACTGATCGACGAGTGAAAGTGCGCGAGCTTGTTGAGGCCACAGGCATATCATGTGACATAGTGATTTCAATTTTGCACGAACAATTGGGTATAAAAAAGCTATCGGCAAGATGGGTGCCGCGTTTGCTCACTGTGGACCATAAGCGCGACCGTGTGACGATTTCAAAACAATGTTTGGAGATGTTTCAAAGTAATGATGAATTTCTGTGTCGATTCATTACTGTGGACGAAACATAGATCCATTACTTCACACACGAGACGAAGGAACAGTCAAAACAATAGACTTCACCGTGAACCAGCTCCGAAGAAGGCGAAGACCGTGAAGTCGGCCGGAAAGGTGATGGCCACAGTTTTTTGGGATGCACGCGGTATAATTCATATCAATTACCTTCCGTCGAAGCAAACGATCAATGATGATTACTACGCAGCCTTATTGAACCGTTTCAACAACATTTTAAAGAAGAAATGTCCCCATTTGGCAAAGAAGAAAGTGCTCTTCCATCAAGACAATGTAGGGGTTCACATGTGCCTGGCACCGATGGCCAAATTTAACAAATTCCGCTACGAATTGCTTCCCTATCCAGCATATTCGCCAGATTTAACCCTCTGCGACTATTTCCTATTTCCAACCCTGAAGAAATGGTTCGGAGGAAAGAGATTCACCACCAGAGAGCAGCTCATCGCCGAAACAGAAGCTTATTTTGAAGGGTTGGACAAATCATATTATTCGGACGGCTTGAAAAAAATGAAGAATCATTGGATCAAGTGTATCGAGCTGAAAGGAGATTCTATGTTGAGAAATAAAAATGAATCGATAAAAAAATGTGTTTTACTATGTTTTTATAAAAATTTATTGACTCTTGCCCTCATACATTCTACACCATCCAGTGCCTCGCATGCTCAATGCAATGTTCGAGATCCAGCATAAACAATACGGTTGAAGGTTTCATGTACATAGGAATATCGCGCGATATGAATTTTATTCCTTTTTCATTTCGTATTTTTACAATTTCCACAATAAGATCATGAATCTCCCACGATGTAATCTGTGATGTTGACTGTAAAAATTCTTCCATGTTCTCACGCTGTTCTAGTATTGCCGACCACGTTGTATCAGCCATGGACATATAATTGCCTCGGTTGTCTTCAATATGTACTACTATTTTGGTTTTGGTTTCTGGGAAGAACCGTAATATCGATGTTATGTCGCGTTAAGAGAAGCGTCGATAACAATATTTTTCTAGGAAGAGATCGGTGACACGTCACCGATACTGCGATCACAAAGTGTGATCTAACAGGAGGTAGACAAAGGATCGCAAATGAAATATATGTAATGAGTCGCAAGCGTGCGGCACCTCAGTTAGTGCCTTGGAAGACTACTGAATCGCTAGCAATGAGATTAATGAGAAAGTATGGCAGACCATTGTGTGAACATAGATAGAACCTAGCCGACATAGTGATCGAGAATATCAGAATATATGTACATTGAAGTACGACCGTGTGAAGAATCCTGCTCTGTTTCTTGACAGGTGATGATCAATGTTGTAATTGTGAAGAGTGTACCTTCGCAAACGAACACAATAACAAGATGCTAGAACATTATATATCATAAAGATAGAGCGGTATTGCAACGCGTGTAAATGAGTGCAAGTGCTCTATAAGAGTGTGACGTGATTTAAAAACTGTGAAAAAAAGACATGGAAAACCATGAGCGAGTGAAACGCGAACTGTTGGAGCAATGCGGCCAAGTCGCTAATTTGGCGGAGTGCTTCGTATGGCTGCAACGATGCTACGAGTGCATCGAGCGACTCGAAGAACTCTGTCGTGCCAAGCGTCCGCGGCTCGCCATCGGACACAGACAATGCATGGTTGCGAGGATCGCGCGACTTGTGGGTGCAAAGATGCATTGAAGCGACGTTTTGTGCACGTTGATGGCGAGTACGCGAATGACGACAACAGATCTCTCTGGGAGAGATCGACGCCGCGTTCTGACCAGTGCAGTGATCAACGCGGACTATATCAAGCCGCGACGATTTTTAGAAGACGCTAGCGATGTAGTGTTCGAGCGAGTGCGAGACGCTGCAGAGAGACAAGGTTGTGTGAAGGTGAACACCGCGTTAAACGGCGAGTTTGTGGCGAACGATAAACGTACCATCAAGAGCATAAACACTGTTACGTCCGAACTCCGGTCATGTGTGCGGATAGGTTTAGAGAAAGAAGGAGTAATAAGGTTGGAGCAAGGAAGGACGTTAGA
>NW_017257578.1:54685-73423 GCF_001594055.1 Mycetomoellerius zeteki | reverse complement strand
CTTCAGTGGTTTCCTGATGGTTGGATGTCCTGTGGACCCACGTGACTTGGAGACACCAAGATGATTTGACCATGTCGCGGATCACAATTACAATTTAATCGCGGACCGGCAGAGTGTCTTACTTGTAAGCGGACTGGCAGAGTGTCTTACTTGTAAGCGGACTGGTAAGATCGGAAACCGACAGAGCTTCGTTCGAGTCTAAATTCTTTCTGACTGTTGCTCGCGAAGGGCCTCCTTTTAAATATATTCGCGAGTTAGTGGTCCCGCGTGCAGGCCTCGCGTATGTTATCGGTAATGTAGGATTAGGATTAAGGGTATCGGTTGTGAAATGGGATACGGGGATATGTGTCTAAAATAACATTCGTCATCGACCAGTTGCCGGATGTTCGATAGCTCAGAGCCACATGTGTCACTTATTATTGACAACCGCCGTTTCGGTTTATAATCCTTAATCTATTTACTTCTTCTGTTCCTCGGGATAAAGTTCTTCTATTTGACACGTGGTTTGAATATTTAATTCGATGACTCCGTCCCGAGTGGATTACTAGTCCAAAAAGGCGAGTGTTAATTGGCTCGTCACCATCGTAACTCCCTTGGTAGAAACAGATGGTCTACCGATAATAATCTTTATGGTGATGACGAAAATTCTAATCGAAGAAAAGAACTGTGGTGTCTGAACGTAACAACACTAAGAACAGTGAGATATATCGATGTACCAATTTGTGCGAGTGGTACGAGCGGCACGTCATCGAGACCATGTTGGCATCGCTCGAAGAGTTCCAGGAACGTAACAGCGGGTGGGCGCTGTCGCGAATTCTCAACTTGACCGTCAACATGAATAAACTAAATCCCATGCGCGCGGGGTGTCACATCGAAGTACTGCGGGAAATAACGATGAAACAAGCGGTCATCAATGTGCGTTCAACGGACAATGTGTGCTTCGCGTGGTCGATGGTCGCCGCTCTATAACCAGCAGAAAGAAATGTGGATCGTGAATCAACGTATCCACATTACATGTCGGTGTTGAATCTCGCGGGTATCGAGTTTCCGATGACATTAAAGCGTTTTTTTGAGAAGCGTTTCGAAGTCGATTCCGTAAGGCTTTACGAAAACGAGCGTACATATCGAACAAAACGGCATATTTCTTTTTGCCAAAATCTAGATTCAAATCATCGTATGGATAAAACTCTGAATTTAGATAAAGTTTCACGTTGCTCAAATTACAATCATCGAACAGACATCTCGAGACATGATATTTCGACCGGTCTATAGAGCAAAGATAACGTATCGCGGCTTCTCAAACTAAGTCACCGTTTTGACGGCCCATGAATGTTTGGTCGTGCTCTGCAACAGAAGATACTCTTACAGATCCCACGAGCGGAAACTCATGCTCTGAAAACGAGCGCTTTCCAATGCTCATAGCATTGATAATTTATTCATTTCGTTTAATGTAACGTGAGGCATCCGCCACTGCACTTTGAATAATTCCAACTCCGGCTCTGTCGCAGGATTTCCTACCAAGCAATCGTAGTCGTTGTGCGCTCGTATCAAAATCAATTCGTGACGAGCGTTGACGACCACGCGTTTGTAATCTTCGCAAAAGCCCAACAACATGCCCAGCGGTACGCAAAAATTAAAGTATCCTTCCTCTATGTCGGACCTACAGGAAGATTCCATCCAGCGTTCAACGCAATCAAAGATTTGTCGTACGTCAGCGACACGTAGTTCTTGGGGGTACTGGTAACTCCGACCTTTTGTTGCGGTCAATCTCCACGCCGTTCAGTTCGTATAGAATTTTATCAAACATGAAAGCCACGCAATTATTTCTAAGCGCCATTGGCGTCTAATGACGCCTTTCTTCTTCTACATCAATCTTCTTTCGACGTAGAGAAAACTTTCGCACGGCAACGTGTATAAATCCTGCTGCTGTATGGGTATCCGTATCTCATCGCTATGTGCAAATGTTATGTTGGCGTACGGATTGTATGTGTGAATCTCAATCTTGACGATGCGGTCGTCAAAGATCGATTCGCTGGCAATGTTTAAAATATCAGTCATTTCGTACGATAAAACCCAACGACTTTAAAAATGCTATGCTGGGAGCAGTAAGTTTCTTTCTGGGTATAGTCTTTCCGTTAAAAAATGTATCTCTATTTTCGACCTTTCGTTGAGCACAAGCATCTCACATTGGCGTCGTACATGCAATCTAACGATAATCTCCTCCCCGCGAAAATCGAGCAACTGATCGTCTTAATCCACCACGCGAATCATCAGATCCATAATGCTCCATACGATCGGAAGGTAAATGATCTACGTCGGCCTTTCCGATATTTTATATCCTGGCGATACGCTCGTGAAAACTCATGTATCGTATGCACGCACCTGTCGTTGCTGTACGCACCCGCAGTCATGTTACACTCTATACGAATAATGTTTGCGCTGACGATATTTATAGATACGTCCGACTCGTGCCACTGCTGCGGCTCAAGCACGCGATTCAACAAAAATCCCAATAGCGATCCAATGTTGCGAGGTTTTGTAAAATTTATTCGATAGGCGCATTTAATCTCACTTCTCATCGTATTGTTGTTGACGCGAATCACCAGCGGGAACTCAACGTCTTCATCCATCTTGCGCTTTGCGAGAATGCAAAATTTCGCTTTTCAGATACCGCTCTATATCGCGCAGTTCGTATGATCCTTTGAGAATGATAATTTCGTCATCGTAAAAGTAAAACAATATTGTTTGTCGAATTTACATTCGCTAGAGTATGGTATGTTTCAAAGTCCGTCAGACCGAGCTCGTAATAGTTATCGTTCAAATTCACAGCTGGAAAGTAGCTCATAGCAAGGACGCTACTCTTGCCGGTCAGTGTAAATGTCAGCGACATGTTTAAACGAAACTGAGTTAAACGATGCAATGTCGATCCTTAAATTGCTTGTCAACCGTAGAAACTGTAGACACAACTGTCCACAATTACTCTGATTGTAACGTTGATAATGCTTGCGATTGTACTCGATTACACTGTTTACCAGATATAGTTCGAGTTTCTTCGGTGATCGAAGATTGACGAAACTGTAGAAATATATGGCACGATTTCATCTTTTTGCATATGCCACCCAATGCGTACCAGGTCCCTCAACATTATCCAAATTTACGATATCGCTCTCGTTTCGATGTACTCTTTCCACCGGTAATGTAGTACGCATAAAGGCAACTCTAAAATATGGAATGCACGTACGGTTTGCAAGTTGTTGCAGTTGCGTGTTGGTAGTTACACCGTTTGAGGTTTTAACGTTTCTTCGACGTTTTTTTTCTACGCGTGACATCTCGTCCGCTAGGGAGCGAGATAAACGCCGTGGCCTTCCATGACGCGATTATGACGTTGCAATTTTTCCAGCTGACGCTGCGCCGCTTGGTATTGTTTACGACCTTAGCGACTTCTGCCGCCCCGCCGACCAACGACCTGAGAACGCCCAGCAGCAGAAGAATAGGTAGGACGTCGCCGCGTTTCGCTATCGGAAGAATCTGTTTGCTCTTCCTCTTCCTAGTTTTCAGGCTCATACCGATTTTTGCCTTAGCCTTCATAACCGCCCAAACGGCTGTGACTGCGGCTCTCTCTCCAAGAGTATCCCTTGCGATAATGCGTTTCCGCGCCTCCTCAGCAAGTATCGTATTTCATCAGCTGTGTGTCGTTTTGCGAGTTCGTTGCTGTGCGAATACGCTATATCGTGCTCGCGACAAGCCGCGTCCAACGGATTGATATCTCAATCACCTCTCGCCAATCGTTTCTCTAAACGCGTTCCCGGACCGCAAAACTGGTATCCGGGAATATGCAGTTCGAAAGGAAGCGCGTTTATCGCGCGATTTAACAAGCCTCTCGACGGCATTCGCCGCAATTCTTTATCAGAGAGGCCGTTCCGTCGATATGCGTTTGATGACTCAACAAATCGTAGTGCTTCAAGCACCGACGTTATCGTTATACCTCCGAATCGGCTCGTATATGCTCGGGTAGTCTATCCCACAACACATCTATAAAATTTTTAAACTCACGCAGCACTATAATTTTCGGTATATATTCCAACTCTTTTGATGTTAAGGGGACATTCCAATGTGAACGTCAAAAAAAAAGTATATTTTCAATAATTTTTTCCTCATGAACTATTGAATATAATTGGACAAATTTTTTTTCCCTTAAAGGTATGATCAAGAGGAGTGGAAAAATTTTTTTTTGGTCATGAAAAATATTTATTTATTTAGTTAAAATATAATATAACTATATATATAAAAAAAAAGTTTTCTTCTGGTGCAGGTGATCCAGGCCCTCCTGATGATCTGAAACAAAAAATCAAAGAAGTTTCTTAATCTTTGTCATCGCCCCTATCGTCCGAACCTCCACTTTTTTATTTCATCGAAAATTAACAAAATGGCGGCGTTTCTTGCAAAAGTGTAAAAAAAAGCACGTTTTTTTTCGTCATGAATCAGGTGAAATTATAAGTAAAAATCAAAATATCAACAAGTTGGAGGTTCGGACGATAGCCATGATAGTGCTGAATATCGTGTTAAAATTTGAAGTCGATACGCCCGGTCGTTTTTGAGAAATCACCTGCGCCAGGTGCAAAAATGTCGTTTTGAGAAAAACGCATAAGTTTTCAAGATGAAAAATCATAGAAATCATACCTTTTCGGCTAATCAGCAATGCCAGGACCATACATAGTTCCTTCCTCCTGGTCGTAGAGTCATCTTTAGCCTCTATTGTATACATATGAGTATAGACGCAGGTATAAATACAACACAGCTGCACGAATGTTTAATCCGTATACCTGCTCCGAAACTCGAGCGCGCGCAGTTTGAGCCTCTCATTTGGAGGTTATAACCGGTCAACGGCAGGAATCTAAACCAACTGTGGGATATCAATTCTATGGGTAAAAGCTATCGAAAATGCAAAAAAAAATCGATTTTTTCAACCTGTCACATTGGAATGTCCCCTTAAACTGTTTAGTATCATCCGATACAACGAAAAACATTTTGATTACTGAGCGATTTCATTCTACGCGTCCCTACAAATAGGCCCGCTCGCGATACCGTTTTCAATACTTTGTGGAAGGAGAAAATTTGCGGTTCGTGCGCCAGTTGCGGACGATCAAACTGACGAGTCTCGATGGAAAAGTGCAAACTGATAAAGAGATACGCAAGCATGATAGCATGCTATCAACCTTTATACGCGCTATCGTTTGCGGACCGTCAAACTGCGGCAAGACGAACGTGCTAATAAGTCTGTTGGAAAGTCCACATGGCGTACGATTCAAGAACGTATACGTGTACTCGAAATCATTGCAACAGCTGAAATATGAATATCTGGCAAATTTGCTAACGCCGATAGAAGAAATTGGCTATTTTACATTCTCTAATAATAGCGATGTGATTTCACCGACCGAAGAGCTTCCGAATTCCATTTTTATCTTTGATGACATGGCATGCGAGAAGCAAGACGCGATAAAAGAGTACTTTGCAATGAGTCGACACGCTCGCATTGACTGCTTCTATCAATGTCAGACATATGCAAAGATACCGAAGCATCTTATACGTGACAATGCGAATCTGTTGATCCTGTTCAAACAGGATTGTACTAATTTGAAACGAGTGTACAACGATCATGTAAATACTGACATGTCCTACGAAGATTCCTACGATTTATGTCATAAATATTGGCAGCAAAAGTATGGATTTCTAGTGATTGATAAGGATAGTGCGCTTAACAAAGGACGATATAGAAAAGGTTTTAATGACTTTACGGTACCATGACAAAATGAATTGTTATCGATATGCTGACTAGGCAATATGGACAACACCACAGATCGCGAGAGGACAGCTAAAGAAATTGCGAAAACGAGCGATTCAATTCGTAAAAAGTACCGCGCCCTGAAAACTGGTAAAATGAAGGACATCGCGTTAGAGAGACACTTTAAACCTGTTACACTGCGCGTCGTTTTAAAACTTTTTTTCTGCTGTTTGAATAAAAGATATTTCCGATGTATTTTCGCTCGCTGAACACGAATCCGGCAATGAAATTGCTCTATTACGTCACATTTTTGAGAAAAGTGAAGTTAAAAGTGTCAAAATTGACGTTTTTTGATATATTTGTGATTTTTTTGCTAGCGAAGTAAATTTTTTTTTCTACTTTCGTTCACGCCAACTTTTGTCTTTAAAATATATTTTTTTTAACGTCATACGTTTTGTTTTCATCGAGATAATTTCTGCGTAGTCTTACGCAAAGAAAAATGTTCTGTGCCAAAAATGTTTTTGAAGAAAAACTTAAGAATTGTGTGATGGTTTTAGTAGCAACAGGTTTTTGAGATCACTAAATCCGAATCTGAAGCCAAATTTTCGTAATTCAAAATGAAGGATTCAATATGGTGGAAAAATTTGTCATCGCAAAAAATTTTTATCACAAAAATTTGTCATAATGACTCATTTTTCAGCCATATTGAATCCTCCATTTTGAATTTCGAAAATTTGACTTCAGATTCGAATTAAACCTTGCTACTAAAATCATCACACAGTTCTTAAAAGTTTTTCTTCAAAAACATTTTTGGCATAGAACGTTTTTCTTTGCTTGACTACGCAGAAATTATCTCGGTGAAAACAAAACGTACGGCGTTAAAAAAAATATATTATATTTTAAAGATAAAAGTTGGCACTTTAAGATGGCGTGAACGAAAGTAGAAAAAAAAATTTACTTCGCTAGCAAAAAAATCACAAATATGTCAAAAAACGTCAATTGTGACTTTAACTTCACTTTTCTCACAAACCTAACGTGATAGAGCAATTTCATTACCGAATTCGTGTTCAGCGCGCGAAAATACATCGGAAATGGTATCTTTTATTCAAATAACAGAAACCACGTCCTCTAGTGATTATCGAACTGCTGAAACAGATTGTCGAAAACACCGTTGAATCCTCCAAGGATTCTATCAAGAACAAAATGTTCTTTTCGGGTGAGGACAAGGAACCAAAAACTGAAGCATAAACGACCGAGCGTTTCGCCCAACAATTCTATAAAGGCTTCCATACCTGTAAAATCATTATTGAGTCGATCGAAAACTGTACCATCTACTTTGAACGAAATGTCTGAAATAGTCGAGACGCGCGATTTATTGTACGAGTATTCACATACCCTCTCCGTCGAAGAAATTTTTTTTCGATGCCGCCGATGACCCGCTCGTAACATGCATTCGACCTGCTTCAAACGCCCGAGGGGCAAGAAAAATTGCAAACAAGCTATGGTCCACTGGGACAAAAATATCTGAAAGCAGTCTTGAGTGGTAATAAAGTCGTAAACATTGACATTGTGTACGGAGTTTATTTTAGCAACGAGGGAACGATGCTCGGCGATAAACGTATCGCCTTGGACAAAAACGATGATATAATTATAAATGGGAAAAGATACGATGGAACACCGGGTCTGTACAAGTTAATTTTCATGAAATTTCCCAACGAAAATATTATATATGCACGAATAATGACATGCAAACCTACAAGAGCATTCTGTTGATAACAAATGCGTATAGACGCGGTCATAGCGCAGATATCACTAGGTACTATCAACTAACAAGGGGTACAAGTATAAAAATATAATCTCGCCATTGATGTTGGGTAAAAAAGTTGGAATATGTATAAACAAAAGATCCGATATACCGCGCGCCATGACACTAAACGATAATAATATTGACTACATTCATTGGGACGATCCCAGCGAACTTGTGGATCGTCTCCGATTGCTCGAAGCTTCGCGCCAGGCGGAGTATAATGGTCACGACAACGAGATTTTGTCGATTATCGAGGAATTTCGAGAAGCCAATCTCGTTATAAATTGACATAGCGCGTTATTCAGTCGATATCGAAATGCCGATCAGTAAGTTTAGACTATCGCTCGGAGGAGGAAACGTATCGTATTATCAATGATGCGGATCGCTCAGAAATTACTTACGCGATAACGCTCTTTGCGTAGTCGTAGCCGACTTTGATGCAAAGTCACGCAAGATTCGACGTTTAGCGCTACCAGTGGATGATGCTTATGCACCAAATAAACGATACGTGCAGCAGAGTGTTCATAATTTGAAAAATCGGTTTGATGAAATCGAGAGGAAGATGACATCATTCCAAAATAATATGCAGGTTATGCTGAAAGAATTTGAAAAGACGATTCGAGAAGTGAATAATCGCAATGTCTAAGAAACGATCGCTGGTTGATGAATTGTATGCTGCGGCGAGAAGGAATTTTCCACGAAGACGCTTCATAGTACACGGATAGAATGACCTGTGACAGGCGGATGTGGTTGAGATGCATCTGTATAGACGCTGCAACAGGGGTTACCACTACATTCTCACCGTTATCGATGTGCTAAGTAACCATGCATAGGCCGTATCATTCAAAGCCAGGAACGGGAACGATGTGACGAAAGCGATTGCAAAAACAATTCGAGACGATGGAAGATGTCCAAAAAATTTGCAGACCGATAGAGGAAAGGAATTTTACAACTCGAATGTGCCGAAACTCTTGAAAAAACACATCAATTATTACTCTACATATTCTGTAATGAAGGCATCGGTCGTTGAACGGTTCAATTGTACGTTGAAGAATGACATGTGGAAACAATTTACGCACAATGGAAACTACAGATGCATCGACATGCTACCACGCCTCGTGTCAGATTACAACGCGCGAAAGCATCGAACTATCGATATGTGACCTGTCGATGTTACCCTTGCGATCGCCGACAGGCTGTTAACCACGGTGTACAATCATGTAAAGATTGCCGCACCCGCGCGATTCAAAGTGGGTGACTCGGTTCGCATGAGCAAATTCAAGACTATCTTTGAGAAAGAATACACGCCGAATTAGATTACGGAGGTGTTTAAAATCATCAAAGTGCAGCAAACTAATCCAGTGACGTATCTATTGGAAGATTTTCCCGGAAAACCCATCGTTGGAGGATTCTACGAATACAAACTGCATCGCGTCGCTAATCCTGACGTGTATTTCGTTGAAAAAGTCTTGCGCAAAAAGGGAAACGAGGTTTACGTGAAATGATTGGTATTTGACAATTCACACAATTCATGGATTCATAAAGATAATGTATTTTAATTATACATTATATTACACGTTAAAGTATTATATATTTATTATAAATATATGTATTAAATATTACACATAGTATACATATTTTACATATTATACATTTTATACGTTATATATTTTATACGTATTATACATGTTATACATATTATACATTGTATACATATTATACATATTATACATTTTATATATATGCGAAATGCGTTTTATTTACACCGGTAATGTCCCCATGGCAGCATGTCGGTGGAACCTGATACGGTATACCTCTTATTATCGTGCGGACTATTTTTGTTTCCCATATCGTGTACACCTTGTGCAATTTTAATTTAATACACGACTGCCTGCGTGTCATTTCGATTACGTCGTTCAAGCAGCGTGTGTAATCCTCAAACGTTATGGATTATGCAACAACGCTGCTCTTGACAACCTTCGCCTTTTTCGTGTCTTTCTTTCCTTGCATACTTAAAGCGTACATTTTCGTTCTAAGCCTGACGAAATTGTTCATGATGGCACTGTTGTTCTCGTCTTTCATTAGGCCAGGAACTTTTTTATTCGCGAGCGGAATACGCGTTGTCGATAGAGTAATCACTCGCGTCAATTCTATTGATGTCGCATTTCATAATTTCATATACGTCGTCACATTCTACATGATATACAGGGCCGGGAAGTAAATTTTTTCTATGTATAGAGTTTCATACATCTATGTATGGAGTTTCATTTGTTCTTTCATGTAACGATGCATCCCCGATAATGCATCGTACCCGGCATTACACCCGCCAGACGCCGCTGCATTGCAGCGATGAGGGCGCGGTGCGCCCGAACATTTTTAAAAGTAAAGTATAATTCACAGGTACCAGCCGACGACGCGCGAAAGCGACTGAACGCCGCCGATCGCAGTGTCGTCGTGCACCCGGAACATCGATCGGCGAGCTCTCGCGAAGCCGACCGAGGGCCGTCGAACTCGCGGCGTTGATCCCCGCTCGCAACGCGTGTTCTCCACTCGTTTTGTATAGCCGGCGGGAATTCTCGAGCGCGCCCGGAACAATACGAGTGGGAGCAACATTCGAGTATAAAAGCCGAGAAATTTTAAGCAACGACAGCTTTTTCTCGGCATCAAGCTCACGATCACGTATCCGCTCCAGCTCCTGCTCTTAGCAAACCGACAGTACTAAAGAAACGAGGGGTCAAGAGTTCTTGGTCTCTCTTGGAGAGTTCTCCAAATAGCACCGATCGGATCCTGTAAGCGCACTCGGATCAACCGACGACCAGGGGGTAGAGAGAAGTTCTCTGCCTCCCTCCGGGCGTTCTCGGACGTCAGGACGACCGACGCACCTTACGTTAACGATCCTTGTTTCGACCGGCCAAGACAACAGGGGTGGAGTGTTCTCTGCCTCAGGTCAGGAGTTCTTGGCGGCCGGCCGAACCTTCGATATTCAAATCCCGGCCGCGCACCTACCGCACCAGTACTCGCGGTTCGCGACTGCACGCCAGCACCGCGCCGCGATTGGCTGGCGACCGCGCCGCGCTAACATCCGCGTATCACGCTCATCCGTGGGATCACTAGGGCGCGCCACCGCACGGACACGAAATCCGCCAGCTGCGCGTTATCGTCGCACTGCGTTCATATTCCAGCCGCGTGTATTATATTCCGATTCGCGCTAGCTTTGTACTGCGTTCATATTCCAGCCGCGTGTATTATATTCCGATTCGCGCTAGCTTTGTACTGCGTTCATATTCCAGCCGCGTGTATTATATTCCGATTCGCGTTATCTTTGTATAGCGTTCGTCACTGCCGCGGATATCATATTCCGCTTTGCGTTATTATAATTTTGCGTTCATAATTCTCTCTATTATTGTTTATTATTACACGTATTATGTGCATGTTCGTTTTGATTGAATAAATGTTAATTTCGTAATTACTTGCCCGCGTAGTATTATTGTAAGTGCCTTCCTTCTCCGATACGAACCTCTCGCGTTCCCGACCGAATTCACCGACGAGCTACGTCCGCGCAACGGGAGTTAGGTTGTTTCAATATATATTCTTTAGATAGAAAAGGATTTATGACATATCAGTATTTAATCAGTTTCTATTCAGAGAAAAATTTCGACTACATACTGTATTTTCGTTTTCATCGTCACTTTTGGGTCGCCGAATAACATATCTGTCCATCGCAAAATCCTGTTACAGTGATTATATAATCCAAAAAAAGTCTGAACTCTGAAGACTCGGGAGAATACTAGATTCTGCAACTTAGAATCTGAGCACAGGATTGCCGTAACAAAAGATATTTCTTTCAGGACAATTAATAAAATTCGAGTCAAGTCACGCGAGAAAAAGCAAAGCTTTCATTGGATATCGCTCGTCGCGCATCGCTCATCGCGCCAGTGTGAATTAGGCATAATACCGGCTGCACATCAGCGCGATATTCATTGCGCGCGATACGCGATATCCAATGAGCATATAGTTTTAGAATGAGAATATTGGTAAAGCTGTACGCTCATTGGATATCGCGTGTCGCGCGCGACAAACATCGCGCTGGTGTGTAGCCAGCATAACATTTCGTCCTTAATTGTTTGGGCAGCTATATTAGAATATATGTCCATGAGCCATGATGTGCGTGTATGTATGTGCACGCGCGTGTTCAGTTATGTTGGGTTGAGTACGTGTAGCTTGCGCCATCCAATGTTTCATCACTGACTACGTTTACACCGTGCATTTAGGCCGCGGCCTATATAATAGATGTCCTTGTTTATCCTATAGGTTAAACAAAGACACCTATCGTATAGGTCGCGAACTAAGCGCACGGTGTAAACGTAGCCACTGAATTATCAGGATACTACCCCTAAAATCGGGATTGCATTTATGCATGCATTATGAATGAAGCCTTCTATTCTTGTTCTCACTATTACTTCTGACGAGGTATGGAAATCCATACCTCGTCCATGTATGGAATTCCATAGCTTAGAAATTTGTATGTATGGAGTGCTTCAGACCGACCCTACTGAAGTCGCCGGCCCTGATGATATATAAGACTATCGGTGTCGGTATACATAATTTTGCATTTTTCAAGAAACAGCGGTGCTATGTACTGGTGGTAAAATTCGTACAAACACGTCTTAGTTATATCGAGGATGCACATACACACGTCTATCGGTTTGTCGAACTTCACCTCGAGTTTACGCAGTTCTATCGCGACCAGAATCTCCGAGAAGACGCTACGACTGTCAAAGGTTTGGTTTAGCGATCATTGTCTCCGCACCGTATCTGCTTTCCCATTTTGTTAATAATTTTACGTCAACGCGATCGCGCACATGGTTTTGCCAAATATCGCGTTATTTATAAGTTTGTATAAATTTTTCTCGAAATCATTGTTTGCCAATGTTCTAAATTTTGTGTTTAATTCTATGTAATCACGAAGTCATAGAGCTTGCGCGAATTGCAATATACGGTGAATCTTTGCGACGGAGACAGTGACGAGTACACTGCTGCAGGTTGCGATAGTGGATGAGGTAACGTTGCTTATCGCATAATGTTGCGAGGAGCTTGTCCTCACGCTTGCCAGGTGGTTTCTCTCGCGTCGGAAAGAACGATAGGTTAGTGTGCGCGTCGTGAAGATGTTGCGGTTACTCCAAGTCCACCTCGAGAATATAGCCTGTCGGCGAATCTAACGTGATGGTCGTAAAGTCGAAATTGTGCACGTCATCGACCGATCGAAAATCGACGTAAGGCAGCGGTCCTCCGCGCGGGGCACAACCTTGTCGTGGTGCAGGGGTTTTCCCAGAGAAAACCCTAGGGGTCTAACAATGCCCTGTACGGACCTCCCCGCTAGATAGGAGAAGTCTGTACGCTGGGTCCGGCAGCCCAAGGGGGTCCCTTAGTAATGAGGGGACTCTGGGGCACTCGTTCCTCGGAACGGTCCCCAGTGTACCGGTAGAGGTTGGCGGCCTTATTACAATCGCCCGGTAGCACGGCGCCGATAGGGGGAACTTGTTCCCTGTCCGTGCAGGTACGTGGGGTTTCGACCCCCACCGCAGGCGGGGTACCCGTGGGACCCTCCCCTCTCCCTCTGTGTGGTGGGGTGGTTCCCTCGGGGCTCCGCGAGCGAAAAGGGTCGACACGGATGCTCCCGTTGGCGGGCGCAGCACATACCACGGGGACGGCTATGCCGTCCCATATGGAGAGTCGTGGAGCCGCTCAGACGTATTTCGAGGTCTGGGTCCACGACCTCTGACGCCGATACCGGGCCGCCTGGGCTCACGCCCAGAGTCGGCTACTAGCACCGTGCGTGGTGATGGCGACGGGCGGCGGGGCCGCTCGGAATTATTCCGAGGTGAGACCCGACGGAGTGGAGTTACGGGAAGGAAAACCCGTTAAACAAAACCGGGAAGGAAAATCGTACACCCAGTTTGAGGCAGCTTGCAAAATAGCCCCACCTCAATGATTTTTCACAATGGAAAACAAAAAGATGCCCATTACGTTAGCAGCCGGGCTCGGATACGGCAGCTACCGGCGCGGGGGAGATGGCATCCTGGCCACCCCCATGTCGGACCCTGTCATTTTGAATGGTAGGATCTCCTACGACAGGCGCGTCGACGGGTGCACCGCAGGCCCGTCGGCGATTGGAAATGCGTCTGCGAAGAATAAGGATGACGTAATGGGGGATCCCCCCATCAAGAGATGCTCCGCCTACGAAGTGGAGGGGATGAAGACCCGGGAATATCTACGGGCCTCGTGGAAGGGAACGATAACGGCGTCAACGACACCGAAGACATCGTCATGAAAGAGCCGGAAGCGCCTCCCGACGATGGGCCGTCAGGCTTGATGAACACGCGGAGCAGGTGTAAGGCCGGCCACAGGTCCTGTCAGGAGAGGAAAAGCAGGGCCAATAGTCCGACAGGCAGTGTGGGCTCGTGTCAAACGAGGATCAGCGCGAGGATGAAGAGGGCTGCTGATACACAGGTCACCGACAACGACAAGGAGGACGCCGAGGCGGGAATGGCAGAAGTCGCAAAGAAGCCTAAAGGCCATGGAGGTCAGCATACCGTATCTAGGCAGGCCAAGCAGAGGGCCAAAGAGGTCATGATGGTGGAGGAAGGTGCCTTCATCATCCTGTCGGGCAGTATCTCTTCGACATCGAGCTCGAAGAAGAGTTCCGTCAGGCTGACGAAGACACTAGTGCTTACCGAAGAACTGGAGCACCAACCGTCAGCTGCGGTCGCGGATGTGGCCAGAGTGGCCATCGAGTCAGTGGCCAACGCCACATCGGTCTCGAGGAATATAAAAGGGCCTATTATTAAACAGCTCTGGGACACCGTAGAGAAGCTAACGGCGTCCTGCGAGGTGATGGCCAAAAGAACTATGGCCGCCCCCCCCCCTCAGGACGAGTTTGCGAGAGAGATGGGGAGGCTAAGAGAGGAAATACATAACCTACATAAATAGCGCCTCGAGTATCAGCAGACCCATCAACGGGAGCTAAAGAAAATGAAGGAATTATGTGAGTCCTGGGGAAGATCGGTGGAGGCTGGTCCCTCCGAGACGAACCGGCGTCCGGAGCCTACTGCTACGCTGGAGAAAAGGAACCCGGGAATCGACCTGGGAGAGGTCTTACCACTAGCGTTTAGACCTGAATTGTCAGGCCAGAGAAAGCTCCTGGATGACGGCATTCCCGATGGCTCTGCGGGGAGGGGCAGCTGTCCAATCTCCCGTGGTGGGCGTCGGGGGGCCGTCTGGGAGACAAAGGAGGAAAGAAGAGCAACGGACCGCGCCGAGGGGGGCGGCGATTACCGAAGAATTGGTACAAGAAATATTCACGAGGACCCTGAAGCGCGCCCTTGGCGAGCTAGGAATCCTTCCGACGCCTCCTGACGGGACGCGGCGAGGCGCATCGCTGCCGCGGACGTGGGCTGACCGCGCTGCTGGGGGGGGCCGGCGGTGTGACACCGGCGGGTCGGGGCGGTTCTGGGCCTCGCCGGGGTGGCGGGGTTCCCCCGTCCCGCGCTTCTGAGTCCGGCAGACCCGGAGAGAAATGGACCCGGGTGGAGAGGAAGAAAGCCCGGGGGAAGAAGAAAAAGAAGAAGACCGGAGGGGCCTCCACTACTGGTGACGAGGGTGCCAAAAAGCCACCTTCCTCCAAAAAAAAGGTACCCCTCGCGGGGAAGGGAAACCCACTACGGGACGAGCGGTTGCATCCGGAGGGAAACCCCGGAAAATGCGACCGCCCAAAACAGCGGCGATAATGATCACCGCCCCGACTGGCTCGTTGGCTAACGCTATGTCGGCGGTCCGGAAGGAGATCGACCTTGCGGGCCTCAGGATCGATGGGCTGCAGGCGAGAAGGACTATTACCGGCGCCCTCATCCTCGAGGTCCAGGGCCCAGAGGGACAAAATAAGGCCGACCAACTGGCAAAAAAATGTCGGAGGTGTTGACTGGCTAAGATATTAAAATCTCGAGGCCGGTCAAGAAGGCGAACTGTCGGATAATGGACCTCAACGAATCGGTTACGCCGATGGATGTCGCCGAGGCCATTGCCCGGGCCGGACAATGTCAGCCGGAAAGCGTAAAGGTGGGGCAGGTGATCATGGCCCCCCATGGGCTCGATACGGTCTGGGCCCAATGCCCGGTGGCAGTGGCCAAGAAGATCTGCGATTAAAGTTGGATGGGTATCCACGAGGGTGGCCCTTTTAAACGCGCGCCCCCTCCAATGCTTTAAGTGCTTGGAGTGTCACGTAAGGGCCACATGTAACAATACAATCGACTATACCGGATGCTGTTATCAATACGGATGGCAGGGGCACACGGCACAAGAGTGCAAAGCCCCTGCCAATTGCCCGGCATACGCGGCTACGGGTAAGTCGGCGACGCACCGCCAAAAGGAAGAAGGGTGGAGGGAGCAAATCCGGGGCCCCCCCAACTGCGAGAGCAGCGGGTCCGCCCGCCGAGGTGCCCCTTCCACAGAGGAAGAAAGTGGTGGGCCCGAGCGCTGCTGGGAAGGGGACACAACCCCCAACCCGGCAAGCGGGAGCAACAGGCACCACTACTGACCCGCCCGGAGACACGGGCGAGCTAATGGAGGTATGCCAGGAGGAGGCTGTAGGGCCGTGAATTCACGGTAACGCGCCTCATCCAGGCGAATCTGAACCACTCTCGTTCAGCGCAGGACATGCTCCTCCGGGCGATGGACGAGAGTGGTTCAGGATTAGCGGTCATTGTGGACCCGTACAGTGTCCCCGACACCGAGAGGTGGCTGGGGGACGGGAGCAAGTCCACGGTCATCGTCTGGCGTCCCACGCCTGGCTCCCCACCGCCCTCCCGCGTTGAACGCGGGAGCTTCTACATCCTGGCGGAATGGAGAGCCATTGATGTGCTGGCCCGCTACCTCCGGCCGCGGCGAACCTTGGAGGAGTTCGAGGATGAACTCCAGATACTCGCCGCGGTCGTGGGGTGGCGCCTTCTCCGCCAGACCCTTGTTGTGGAGAATTTCAACGCCCACTCCCCTCGCACAAACAGTCGCGTGACAGAAAAGTGGGCGGAAAGTCTTGACCTCTCACTGGTGAATGTGGGGAGACGTAGCACTTTCGTCGGCGGTCGCGGGGAGTCCATTGTGGATCACGTCCCGCGCCGCCGGCAGGATATCTGGGTGGAGATTTGACCCACATCTCCTGGCCGAGCAGTCGGATCACGAGCGATCTCCATGGTGGTCCATGCGACTGCCGGCCCAGAGGCCGAGAGGCGCAAAGCTGCGTGGGACGAGGAGCATCCGCGATGGGCACTCCGTAAGCTCGATGTGGATGCTCTACAGGCGATGACAAAAGCCCTAACTTGGGCGTAGCCCACTCCACATGAGGATGTGGGCGAGAAGGTGACGGGCATCTGCGGCATTATGGCGCGTGAGTCAGACGCGTCGATGCCGCGCCAAGCCGATTCGCCTCGCGTATTGGTGGTCGCCGAGGATCACCCCTCTTCGTACGGCGACGGTCAGAGCCTGGCGGCGCCTCGTGCGGGCGAGGAAGTGGAGAGAGGACAACGCCTGAGGGAGGCGAGACAGGCCCTCCGCGTCGCCATCAGAGAAGCCAAGACCCGCTGTTGGACGGAGATAGTCCAGGACCTCGACGTCAACCCGTGGGGGCTTCCATACCGGATGGTAACGCGTAAGACGCATCCCTGAATGCCCCCGCTGACGGAAAGATTGGATCCCCGGTTCCTCGAGGACGTGGTGGGCGGACTGTTCCCCGTGCGAGTCACGGATGTCCGCCCTCACGCGGGACCATCGGCCGGATGGTCGGAGGAGCTGGGGGTCCGAGACGAGGAATGACCCGAGTGTATCGCCGTCTGCGGGGCAGCCCGAAAGCCCCGGGACCAGACGGGATACACTCGAGTCTGGGCCTTGGCCTTTGAGGAGCTTGGTGGTCGCCTGAGGCAGCTGCTCCGCAGTACTCCGCCGTACTCTGCCGGGCCCTCTCGCTGGGGTGTCATACGGTATGTTATATCGATGACATCCTAGTCATTGCGAGAGGGAAGAATTGGGGGGGATGCGACCATCAAGGACAACATGGCGTTGGAGTCTGTGGTTGGCTCTGTGAGAGAGCTCGGGCTGGAGGTGGCGCCCCACAAGACGGAGGCAATCTTCGTTTACAAGAGGGGAATGGGGCGGCCGCCTCCGGCCGAAGTCCGGGTGGGGACAGTGAGGGTCTAGGTGGGACATCACATGAAGTACCTGGGCCTCACGATCGACGGCCTTTGGGGAGTTCAGCGCTTACTTCGAGCGGCTGACTCCCAAGTTGGGCAGACAGGCTGATGCCCTTACCGGCATCATGCCTAACATCCGCGGCCCTGGTATGGCGGCGCGACGGGGCTACATGCACGCCGTCCTGGCGGCGCTCCTCTATGGAGCACCGGTATGGAACAAAGAGAACCCGGCTCCGTAGGAGCCTAGCACGGGTGCTGCGCCGCCTCGCCCTTCGATTAACAAGGGCATACAGGACGGTGTCGCATGCCGCCGCCACGGTCCTCGCGAGCATGCCTCTGGCCGACCTCCTTGCGAGGTCTCGAGCGGACCAGTACCGCTGGCTAAAGGCCGCCCGGATGCGGGGGGGGGGGCGGGTGCTCCTCCCGCATCATCGAGGCAAAGAGGGCCGTGCTGCATTCCCGGGTAATAGACGACTGGCAAGAACGCGGTCGGACCCGGAGTGCTCCGCCAACAGGATTGTGAGGGCCGTCGATCCCCACTTGAGGGAATGGGTTGAGAGAACCTACGGAGCTCTCTCATATCGCCTCACGCAGGTGCTCACTGGTTGCTTCGGTGAGTACCTGCGGAGGATAAGGAAGGAGCCAACCACAGCGTGCCACCATTGCGATACCAAGATAAACGGCGTCGCACACGGTGAAGGTGTGTTCGGCGTGGGCCTCGGAACGCGAAGCCCTAGTCGGGAATATTGGAGGAGACTTCTCGCTGCCGGCACTGGTGACCGCCATGCTGCGTGGCGAGAAGGAGTGGGTGGCGGTCTCCTCCTTCTGTGAGGCAGTAATGCTCCAGAAGGAAGGGGCCGAGAGAGAAAGGGAGAGATCGAATAGGCCCGATCTGAGAAGCGGGGGGAGAC